>NC_083771.1:30063713-30153713 GCF_963514075.1 Conger conger
TTGATGATCTTCAGCTTGATCTCCGGGGAGCTGGTCTTCTTCGACGCGCCGGAGAGGACGGAGGGCGGGGCGGGGGGCGGGGCAGGCGCCGAGGGGCAGAAGGGGAGGAGCAGGGTCGGGGGAGGGGGCAGGACGGGGGACGGAGGGTGCTGCGGAGGAGGAGGGAGAGGCGGAGAGCCGTGGAGGAGCGGATGGTGGAAGAGGTGGTGCTGGTGGTGCTGGTGGTGCTGGAGGTGCTGGTGGAGTGGGGGCGGGGAGGGGGGTTTCTCCTGGGCGACGGGCGCCCTCAGCACCGTGCCCTCCCCCGGCAGCAGGCAGTGGTCACTGTACCCGCGTATCGCGCCGTAGCCGTTGGCCGAGCCGTTGGGGAACTGGGAGTACATGGCGTACTTGGCCTGGGGCTCGTACAGGCCGGCGCCGGGAGGGTAACCGTTCGGCACCCCGGGCAGGTCCTCGGAGGGGTAGGAGAAGCTGGACTCCAGGGCAGACTCGTAGGCCGAGGGACCCCCCTCCCCCCTGCCGGGGTCGTAGGCCCCATCCTGCCGGACGTTGGCCGAGTCAATGAGCTGCGGCGGTTGCTGAATTGTGTTTCCCATGATCCCTTGCATGAAAGAGAAGGAGAAATCCATTGTTCTGCTCCGGCATCCTTTAAGATTCCCTTTCACTTACAGGGCCTGAGGGGGAAGAGGAGGAAAGCATTTTAGCAAAGGTTTTCGAAACAAAACTGGAGCCACTCCTCGCACAGGATGACAGATGAAAGCATATCCTCCTCCTTAAAGTTGTGTTACTTTTTAATGACTGCATAAGAGTAAAAGGTAAATGGTTGGCATTTATATAGCACCTTTATCCAAAGCGCTTTACAATTGATGCTTCTCATTCACCCATTGATACACACACTCACACACACCAATGGCTGCAAGGCACCAACCAGCTCCAAGAGTCATCAAAAGCAGCAGAACATTGCAGAAGTTACAGAGCAAGGGCATGTTATTTAAGAGGTTATAGTTTCAACTCCTACATGAAGCTCTGCTACTGAGCTCTTGAACAGGATACGATTATTTTGTTACGGAATTGGATAAGAAAGTAAAGTTGTGCAGATAAGGGCATCTGATAAAGAGACAAATAATGTGATGGGCCATTCCATGTCACTGTAATTAATTATTCCATCCATCCATCCATCATCTTAACCCGCTTATCCTGAACAGGGTCGCAGGGGGGCTGGAGCCTATCCCAGCATACATTGGGCAAAAGGCAGGAATAAACCCTGGACAGGTCGCCAGTCCATCGCAGGGCACACACACCATTCACTCACACACTCATACCTATGGGCAATTTAGACTCTCCAATCAGCCTAACGTGCATGTCTTTGGACTGTGGGAGGAAACCGGAGTACCCGGAGGAAACCCACGCAGACACGGGGAGAACATGCAAACTCCACACAGAGAGGCCCCGGCCGACGGGGATTCGAACCCAGGACCTCCTTGCTGTGAGGTGGCAGTGCTACCCACTGCGCCATCCGTGCCGCCTAATTAATTATTCAATTTCTTTAATTTATTGTGTGGTGGAAGGCAATGATGAGG
Source organism: Conger conger (assembly GCF_963514075.1). Taxonomy (NCBI): domain Eukaryota; kingdom Metazoa; phylum Chordata; class Actinopteri; order Anguilliformes; family Congridae; genus Conger; species Conger conger. Next base: position 30,065,294 of record NC_083771.1, read on the forward strand.
AATAGAAATCCCAAAAATGTGACCTTTCCTCAATGCTTTTTTTCCCCCGCTCAAGCCTTCTTAAATTTAGGGAGCCATCACTTAAAAACCTATCAAGACACCATGACCATTTATTCCATAAAAGAGGATTGGTCAGTGAATCCTCAACATATCCAAAGACGAGGATGGGTGGCACACTTTTGGCACCTTTTTTACAGGCGCATCAAAATATGCATAAATAGGGTGTCTCGGTGGCGCAGCTGACTGCATGCTCATTGTGAGCCGCGACGTCAACGGTTCGAATCCGACCGTCTGACATTTTGTCGCATGTCTTTCCCTCTCTCTCGCCCCCATTCTTCCTGTCTCTATATACTGTCCATTAAAGCTGAAAAAGGCCAAAAAAATATATCAAAAAATATATATATGCATAAATAAACTTTGCATTTAGCTTGCATTTCTCATGAGCTCAAAAATGCATTTCTCATGAGCTCAAAAATGGCTTCTTGTGAATGAACTATCACTTCAAAATTTTGGCCACATGATTTCAGTTCTACACAGCAAGTACTCACAACATATCAAATATCATTTGTACTTGCTGTGTAGAACTGAAATCAGTTGGCTTGTAGAACTGTGAAGCTCAAATTTTCAGGATTTCTATTCCTCATCATTGCCTGCCACCACACAACAATTCAAAAAGTTGAAGAGAAGCTGGAGCAACTTCATTTGACACCGAGTGACCCTGGCAGGACTCAGTATAATTTATTTCGTGAAAAGCAAAGCATTTACGACAAACCAGATTCCACCACCTGAAATTGATCCTTTTCTTGTTTTCATGTATTTTATTAGTTTATTTATTGTATGACCCACAATAATTCTAAAAGGTTTTGGCAGCACTAATAAGATTTCACCATTACCACCACCACCTCCCAAACCAAGAAAAACATGCAGGTTGTGTGTCAACCAGAATGCCTCACAGAGCACTGATTGAGATCAGCCCTGCAGAGGAAGAAGTGTATACGGCATCTCGAACAAAGCACTGTTCTGGGATCAGCCCGGCAGAGTCGGTAGTGGGAGAAGTGTTTTTGGTATCTTTCACAGAGTACTGATCTGGGATCAGCCCTGCAGAGAGGGTAGAGGGAGGAGTGTATCTGGCATCTCTCATAAAGCCCTGATCGGGGATCAGCCTGTAGAAAGGGGAGTGTGGATACAAGCACAACCACCGCAGGACTGCACAAAGGCACAATGCTGGAGACTAATTCACTTTATGCGTCGACGGAGAAAAGAAAGCGTTCACTGTAACTCTCCCTGTATATTGCGTGTCAGAACATGTTTTATCCTGCATAAATGCCGATGACCTTGCGTTGCACATATTGTACGGCATCAGCCACTGTACGCTGCAACCTGTGTACCCTGCGGTTTCTCTTTGATTACTGTATTAACAGTTCCGTCAGCCAGCGTGCACTGAATGACAGTCCATGCACCATGGTGTGTGGTCTGTTGTGTGCAACGCTGCTCTGAGAAAAAAAATCTCAGCGTTGAATCTTTCTGCAACATCAAGGAAAGACGGGTTAGCCTAAGGAAAATGCTAAGCTTTTGAATATGACAAATACATGAGGAGATAGTGCTTCAGAGGGACCCAATATTCTGTCACATTAAGGAGATCAAAAAAAAAAAAAAAAAGCCATCTTTAATCCCTTATAAAGCGTTTTAAATTTAGCACTGAGCTAATCAGTATAGTATATGAGTTTTACTGTCGTAATCTGCATAGGCTAAATGGCAAGCAACAAACATCACAGCACACAAAAATTCAAATAAATGTTACATGCAAACAGTTTATCTTGGGTCTTCTGCTTTTGTACCAAAAACCTCTCACAGATAATATGTTAACCAGAAAATATTACACCGAGTTGCAGGGACACAATTGCACTGGATTCATAGTTTCTACCAAAACAGCTGCACGTTTAACAATTGTGAGGAGTCTGAATTTGAAGGTCAAATGAAGGTCTGAAAACCTGTAATTGACAAAATCAAATATGCAGCTTCAACAATGCACGCCAGCTCAAATAATCTTGGAAAAAGAAAACTAAATTATATGGATATTCAAAGTACTTTCATCCTAACAGCCTATCCTAATAGTTATTGTCAATTTCGAATGAATATAAATCACAGCAATCTACGTTGCTGAGAGACAGGTCCCAACAATGGTTTTATCCTATTCATAGAAAGACAAAATGTCTGTTCTTCCCTGCATCTGTAAATTCCATTGGCTATGGTTTCTGCACAAGTAACAAACAAATTAATCAAGGCCTCCATAATATCCATCAATATAGAGGAAATAGAAATAAGTAATAATTAAGTGCATAAAACACTTAAAACAGAACCTGCCACAGAAAGCCATCTGATAATATTCATAACAAACAATTGTAAACCAAGGACACAAAGCATGATAGTCTTGGTTAGAATCCATTAGTGTCCACCAATTGTATCATTCAAAACTCACATCTAACATTCATTTCATGCAGGACGAAAATTAAATGCAAGAAAAGTGTTCAGTCAAATGCACACCTCCACCCAGCACATAGGTGGCCTGCGGGAATGTATTCAATTACATTACACTAATGGCATTTGGCAGATGCTCAATAAACATTTGTATTGTCCAAACAAGCCCTTTCCAAAAATAACTTAACGAAGAAACATTCCAAAAAATAGTCCAGAAAACCTTGTGAGAGATGCACTAATCAGACAAACATTGCTTAAAAAATTACAAATTAAAAAAAGAACTGACATTTTTGCAACAGAAAAGATGCTCCTCCATCTGACTAATGCAAACAGAAACAGAAATTAAAACAATTTCAATTAGGTTCGTTTTTATAAATACACCCCGTTACACCCCTTCGAAAATATGACCAAGCTTGCATTTTAGTCATTGCATCAAGTGTTTCATAACAAATCAAATAAACGTTTCTTGGATGAGGTACACAAAATAACTAACTTTGCAGCTGCACTGAAATGCTGCTGACCTACTGAATGATGTAGCACCCTGCTACCAGCGTGAATGGTTATACTCACTATACCTGTTACTGCAGCTATAGTGGAGCTGATGCTGCAAATGCACCAGGCCACGATTCAGACAGGTCCGAAGCCACATGGTTTTCAATAGCACAAAGTCTCCAGCACAGTCATTACCACTGGCACAAACAACTAAGCATCTACTGTACGTGTGTAAATAAATAAAACCAAAACTTGAGCACTTGCTTGATTCACTATGCGAATAGTGACAGGTTTAGCCAAATTAAGTTTTCTTATGTTCACAACATGAACAAAAAATTGCACATAAGTGAAAACACAGATTACATTTTTTTTTATACTATGACAAAATACTAACAAATAATAACTGGTAGAAGTAACTAGGTACTCTTGTAATTGGCATGATTTGCCTTTCGTGACACTCAACTAAACAATTAGTGTAACTAATACTTTGAATGACTGATCTCGTTCAGATTCGAAGTTCATTTTGGAATGCAAATTTTGGAATATCTACATACATTTATAGGGGTGGGGGGTCATTATGATAGCGTTGAAAACGATATTCCTCCATTGTTGAACTTGTGTCCAGCTATTAATAGGGAAGAAATGAATTGCACAATGACACAATTGCCAAATTCCACTTCACTTTCAAATGGAGTGTACAGGCGCTATAATCGCGCACCTCAGTTTATGGGATAAACAAAAAAAGGAACACAAATAACATAATGCGTCGGGGAAATGTCACAAGACAACATTGTTCCCAAAAAGCACTAGAACAGCGAAATGTGTGATAAATTTGCCACGCTATACATCTTAAAATATAGCCAATTACGTAGCCTACATTGAGAAATTGTGGCAAAACGAACAAAAGTAGAATTACAACCTGGAACATGTCAAATTGAAGTAACTATTAGCTCATTACAGTTACACATTGTGAAATTGTAGATGTATGTGGGAATACGTAGACTAATGTACTGTAAGAACAATGTAAGCAACACATATTTACACGGCCGAAATAACTTGCATGAAGCAAAACACAAAGCTATAGCCCACTATACCCTACTGTCAAGCCTGACGTGCGTTTAAACATCTATCAGCTGGTTAGCTTGGCTCGATACCTAGCTAAACCGCTAGCTAACTAGCTAATGGGCTAAATGCCTAGCCCTGTTCGAACTGAGTATTTACACCGGGATGGTGTCCATCTTATAAAAAAAAACAGATACAATGTTTCCATACTCAAAGTAGAAACGCTTAAATACAGTTGCCATTTTCGTCTAGGAGCGGATATGCGAAAATACGCACGGCTACAATAGTAGAAATCGGCGAGCGACCAATATGGCTGCCATTGCCCCTTTAAATCGAATTGGCCAGATAACACCTCCATCAATCGTTACACTAAAGAATAGGACAAATAAACCATATCCTTTGAAATTGCTATCCTACAATGCAGCGGTGCAATTTAACAACAGTGTCAACTAGCAACCGGAGAGACACGATAAGTAAAAAGAGAATAAAAATGCCAGTACCTTCAGCGTGTTCCATTCTAAATAAACACACCCAATATCTTAGCTTCCTGGTGCAATATATTAACAGACACAACAAAAGCTTGGAGAATTTCTTAAGTACAGGCCTCTTCACTTGATAACTGGCCTATGTGCTGATAAAGTAAGGGACAATATGCAGTCAGGTTTCAGTTCCCATGCCCGGTTTGGTGACCGGAGATTTGAGAGAGGGCCTCGTATTTTGCGGAATGTTGGAGCAGACTTTGGATAAATCTGGGTGCTATGTATTACAGCACAGCTGTCTCCCTCTCTCCCTCTAGCTGTAACAAAAGCTGCCTGCTTCAGGCCCTGTCTCTCTACACAGCGCCAAAAGAACATGTTCCCGATTGGACGGAATGACATTATAAACAAAGAGCATACCGGGATATGTAGTTTTATCATAATTATTCTCAATCATGAAAAAAAAACATCGTTGAGCTTACATGCATTCATATAACAACCATCAAAATGCAATACAATGCAAATAAATACATGAATAAATAACAAAGAAAAAAATGCATCACAAAAGATTTCTTTTGAGCTCTGCTAACCTCACCTAATTAAATGTCAGGAGGCACAATATTTCCTGAAGAGAAAACAAGAAGCAAGAGATAGCAAAAACAAACAAACAAACAAACAAACAAACAAACAAAAACAAGTTTAGTATATAAATACAGTACATGTACAGTGAGCCCCATAATGTTTGGGAACATTTTTCTTTCTTCATTTGGCTTTGTACTCCATCATTTTGTTGTAATCAAACGATTCATTTTGTAACCACCATTATGAAGAAAAACCCATGGACACCTGTCTGACCAATCATAAGCACTGTACAGGAGGCAGGTGTGAATGAGTCAGGGACTGCTGCCCGCAGAATATTTTATGAACAGAACTAGAGGCTACACAATAAAATGCAAGCCACTAGTTAGTTGCAAAAACAGGATGGCCAGGTTGGGATTAGAATTAGAAAAAAATACCTAAAAGAGTTTGCAGATTTCTGGAAGAAGATCTTGTGGACATACAAGACCAAAATTCACTTTTATCACAGTGATGGCTCTGCAGAGAAGAGTGGGGGGAAATACCTTAAGCAAGAACATAACAATCGTTAGCTGGCTACAATAAAAAATTGGAGGCTATGATGATGCCAAAGGTGGGTATATACTTTACTGACTGACAGGGTGGCCAAACTTTTGCACATGCCACATTTATAGTTTTATTTGGTTAAACCCAGGAAATCAACAAATAGCCAGACATTTGTATTTTTAAATGATTGGAGACCCCAATGAATTTGAAAATGGTATCTAACAAATGTTTTTGTGCTAATGTTTTTTGTGTGTTATCCAAAGTGTGGATTCTTATACAGTGATGCTTTCAATTCAGAAATAGTTCATATTCCAATGCTTAAATGACAATGCCACATCTGTGGATCACTCCATCCTCCTGTCTGCCCTGTCAGCAACGGGTATCTGTGGCACAGCCCTGGACTGGATTGAGTCCTACCTCTCTGGTCGCTCCTTCCAGGTTGCCTGGGCTGGTTCGGTATCGACACCTCGGCCCCTCGCCACAGGAGTTCCCCAGGGCTCAGTCCTAGGCCCGCTTCTTTTTTCTCTTTACACTCGCTCCCTTGGCCCTGTGATCACTGCACATGGGCTATCCTACCACTGCTACGCGGACGATACCCAACTCTTCGTCTCGTTCCTGCCGTCTGATACGCAGGTTTCAGCCCGTATCTCTGCTTGCCTGAGGGACATCCAGAGCTGGATGGACAACCACCATCTAAAGCTCAACCCAGGCAAGACTGAAATGATATTCATCCCTGCTAAAACCTCTCCCCATCTGGATCTCTCCATTTCCCTCGGGGATACCACACTCACGCTGTCACCCAGTGCAAGGAACCTCGGCGTGGTGATGGACAGCAGACTGTCCCTCTCCGAGAACATTGTGGCGGTGACCCGGTCTTGCAGGTTCTTCCTATACAACATAGAATCCGCCCCTTTCTCACCCCCTACTCGACCCAGCTCCTGGGCCAAGCGATGGTTCTGTCCCACCTGGACTACTGCAATTCCCTCTTGGCTGGCCTCCCAGCGTCCGCCATCAGACCCCTCCAACTCATCCAGAATGCAGCAGCTCGTCTGGTCTTCAACCTTCCCAAATACTCACACATCACCCCCCTGCTTACTTCCCTCCACTGGCTGCCTGTCATGGCTCGCATCAAATTAAAAACATTGGTGCTAGCCTTCCAAGCAGTTAAAGGGTCTTCCCCAGCTTATCTACAAACAATCATCAGACCCTACACCCCTGCCAGACCTCTTCGTTCAGCCTCCACAGGCCGCTTGGCACCTCCCCCTCTCCGAACCTCCACCTCACGCTCACGACTACTGTCTGTTCTGGCTCCATGGTGGTGGAACGAACTCCCCGTTGAGGTCAGAACTGTACAATCTCTCCCCACCTTCAAGCGCAAGCTGAAGACACACCTCTTCAAGCAGCACCTCTCCCCATCACTCCCTACCTCCCTGTGAACCTTAATTGTTGTCTCTGTGACTTGCTTTGTGTATCGGTATTTTTAGTTGGCTAGGTAAGCAGTGTTTGGATAGTTAACTTTGGTCACTTTTGCTCTGTTTGTTTGTTTCTTTGTTCTCAAAAAAAAAAAAAAAAAAAAAAAGGTCCTCGTCCTTATCTTTGTTGTACAGGTAGCAGTTGAAATTGTACTTCCGTCTAGGGGTCTTTCAGCGAACTTATCCCTGGTTATGGGTATGCACTTTGTTGTACGTCGCTCTGGATAAGAGCGTCTGCCAAATGCCAATAATGTAATGTAATGTAATGTCATTTTAATCCAAGGGCACATTGGATAACCTTGAATACGTTGCTGTCAATGAACATTGTCAATCTTTTCAAGCGTTCATTTTGTAAGAAGGAATGAAGTATTAAACGAGTAGACTTCATGATGCAATGTTGACACGTCCAAACCACGATGATTTAAATTGCTCCTGAAAATCAAGATCCTATACCTTGTTGTGGAGTGGCCTACTCTTGCATGATAGTCTTGGTTGCAGAAAGAATATATATATTTAAAAAACAAAGTAAATATAAAAACTCAGGAGACTAGATTTGTCGTCTTAAATACTACATAATTGTTCTGCAGCACATACCTAGGTACGCTTGGTACATACCATCGGGTACATACAGTTCAAGCGATTAACAAATCACATTTTAGGTACTTTTGGGACGTTCCAACGCGACAGATGCGGCGATTGGACAATAGTTTTTCGACGTCATGCTTGCGTTAATTCTTGTGCGAGCCACTATTGGTGTGAAGGCCTGTTTGTCAAAAATTCTGTGGGTGTTTTCTTTCACTCAACTCTCGCGTCAGCCATGTTTGTGTGGCGTGCGCTAACAACCTTCGGAAGGAACACTGCTCGTTGCTCACGGCTTCGTCTGAAAGGATAATAAACTGAAAATCCGTTGTAAATAGCCGTATATTTATCTACTTCAACACGACAATCATTATTACGAAACCTGTTATAATGGCCAGCCGATCGCTTTGAATGGATTTCATTTTTTTCGACGGAAACAGTCCCACATTACCGCTGACAGCGCTGTGTGCGCGTCCGAATAGGAAATTTGACTCCGAGCTTCGGGAGGAGTTATTGCAAATCCAAGCTCCATCTTTCGGGCAGTCATCCGATCTGTCAGCCGAGTCGAATGGTCGCCGTGTAGCAGTGGAAAATTTTTGGAAGACGGACATTTCCAAGGTAACCAACAGATGTTTTGTCAAATCAACAATTCGATTACGTGTAATGTTACCGAACGGCAGGTTCAACCTTTAGCGTGAGCAATTGGTTGGCTACCGTTAGCCAACGTTAACTAACTGTAAAATACCACCGAGTTGGAAATGCCAGAAGCTGAAGTTACATGCTAAGCAATGATCGAATGAGCTAGCTAGGTGGCTAACAAGCAACCTAGTAGGCCGTATATTTACACGTGATATAATTGTGTATATTGGTTATATAACGTTAAAGTGATTTGTTTAGTGATCAGCTAGCTAAATTTCTTGCAATTAACGTTTAGTTAGGTAACGTTGTAGCAGGGGCACGTGTGTAGGGACGCAACGTTAGCTAGTCAGCCACCTCTTAGCTAATCGTTATGCAACAAGTGCAGCGGCATTTTGATTTCGTTCCCTGCATTTATTTTCAAGTCCTTTTAACGTTAATATTTATTTGTCAATATTACTGTTAGCTAAACCAACGTCAGACTGTTAAGGGCGAATGTCTAGGCTTCTTCAACTGTTACAGACTGGCGGTGTTGGTTCAACAGAGGGTAGATTGGTGGGCAGTTTCCTAAGTTTTGACACGTGAATTCAGTGTGCGTGCAATATTATGTTTCGCCGCTAAAGTCCTACGCCGTTGTCTTATTTTTACCATGGATATTGCTCGCTAAGAATAAACGCTCGAATAGTCGGAGGCAGCTACCTAATGGGTCTGGTTTCGGTATTGTTTGACAACAATCCTCCGTAAATGTTGTATGTGTTAATCTTTTCATGTGGTTGACATTTCAGAAGGAAGGCACAGACCATGGCCGTATTCAGTTCACAAGTGCTGTTTGCCGTGGCGAGATCAAGGTAATAAAGCGAACGGATTTTGTTTAGGTCTATAGAGTTAATAAACGACGTTTACGCCTATTTAGTTCAATAATTGTAACTAGGCATTCGGTTTTCATTTTTGGGCTTGTAATAATGTTTTGCTACGTTGTACCTATAATCTCCCAGCAGTAATGGTGTTTAATGGAATATGGAGAAAGAATTCATCACTCAAATAATTAACATAATTGCATTTTCTCAGTCGAAATAAAAGTTCCCTTGATAGTGGGGCATGTTCTCATTTAAATTATTTCTCATTATGAAATATTATTGAATGTGTGTCTAGGCATGTTTGCTACATCATAATTTATGTACTATGAAGTTGAAGATCTGTGTTTACCTCATGAGCCTACGTTATTGTTAGTGTATGGGTTGCGTGGCCTTTGCTTCACGTTGAGCATGAAGAGGTCATTTACAGTTTCCTTTGTTTCTTTAGGGGATCCTACTTGCTCTCCAAAAGCCATAGCTGTGCCTCCCTGCCGCCGACATCCTGTGTCCGCTACCACCTGGAGCACTCCAGGCGGGCGGCCCTGAGCACACGGGCGCCGAGGTGGTCGCATGGCCACTGCGCTCTGATCCGTGTGCGACCCGGCTGCATCCAGGCCCGCGCCCTCCACAGCTCCTGCCGCTGGCTCCAGGAGGCCAAGGAGAAGGAGAAGGAGAAGGAGAAGGAGAAGGAGAAGGAGAAGGAGAAGGAGAAGGAGAAGCCTGCGGCGGTTGACTCTCCGGGCAGGGACCCGGTCTCGGCCAGCCCCGCCCCTCCTCTGGCCGCGGACGCTGCCCCGCCCCCGCCCGCCGCGGCCGCTGCCCCCGCCCCCAAAGCGGCGGAGAAGGCGGTGATTCGGAAGTCCATCATGCAGAGGGTGGTGGAAGAGCTGAAACACTACTACCACGGCTTCCGCCTGCTGGGGATCGACACCAGCATCGCCGGCAGGATGGTCTGGAGGCTCCTGCACGGGCAGCAGCTCACCAGGAGGGAGAGGAGGAGGGTACGGGCACAGGCTGTTGCTCAAATAGCGCTCGGCACGGATCCTAAACGTCCATTCCGGAGGGCCCGCTATCTGTTATCCATGTTTCAGAACTCAGTTTATTTCATTTAAATCATCAACATGATGAAGAGACCCCCCGACACATAAACCGTTGTGTTAAAGGCCTGAATTGGCTGGTGAATTAAACGAAACGGCGTAGAAACATGCTGATGCTGCGGCCCTCAAGATCTGGTCTTTGAGATCCTTATGTTGGAGGCTCACCATATTGATCTGCTTTCAGAACAGATCAGATATTCTCCCCTGACCTCCCTTTTGTAGTCTTGCACATTTGTTGTGTTGACATCAGTATTTCTCAAATCCCTCTGCTGCTGTACTCTTGTTTCCCACATGTTTCAGAAACTAGGTTTCTTAAAGTAGGTATAAATCCTGAAATGTTTGTGTTGAGGTTGGGTAGTTGGATAGACAAAGTAATTGCAACAAGGCAGTGGTTTAATTACCCAGCTTATACTGGAGAGCGGATCTTCCATTATTTGTTGATTGTATCTAAGGATACGGGCAGATTACAGGTTGTAAAACAAGTTTGGCTTTTGGCTGGAGGTTTTATTGTTCAGGGGATTTTGCCAGGCACGTATTGTTTTTAAATTGCACATATAAAATGGGTGAGTTTCCATCCAGACCTAATGTACAGTCCCGAGTACAGGGTTGGGGCTGTCTCGTGTCCAGTCAGATTGGCGAGAGCAGTGATCTTGCCTCTAGCCACGGAGGGTTCTGCATTGTGTTCTGATTTTTAGTGTGCTTCAGAGCTGACCTGCTTAAAAGTGTTTGGGTGGCTAAAAAGTCTGCACATATAGTTTCCATGGCCTTAACTGGCTTCTAATCGAAAGAGAACTGCTAAATCTGTAGATTCTGTGGCCATCCAGGACTAGAGTTTGACAGCCCTGTGCCTTTGCTGATGTTGTCCCCTCTTGTCTTTGGAACTGTTATGAAGACAATATTGGCGATGGTTCAGTTTCAAAGATGGTTCTGTGTGGCCAGCCCGGTTTGGGATGCGGTGGTAATTTTGTCTCTTCTTCGTCCTCCTCCTCTTCAGCTGATGCGGACATGCGCAGACTTGTTCCGGCTGGTCCCTTTCACTGTCTTCATCATCGTGCCCTTCATGGAGTTCCTCCTGCCCGTCTTCCTCAAGCTGTTCCCCGAGATGCTGCCCTCCACCTTCGAGACCGAGTCCAAAAAGGCGAGTCCCAGCCTCCACTGCGCCACGCTTAATGCTACCTTTATTACGTCAGTAATCTGCCAACAGTTCCTAGTGTCAGTGTTTTTGTGTATTGACTCCTGATCTGGCCCAATATAATGCACGTGCTGTTTCAATTGTTTGCCCGTCTTTCAGTTGCTTTAGATAGTGACCTCTATCAATCCAATATCTGCTGTCTAAATGAGCGTAAAATTTACTGATAAGTATATGCTGAGAACTTAACTGCAGTATAAATATTAACGGAAGTAAGCAAATTAAGGGTAAGATGGGACTGGCGCAACCATGTGCAATAAAATGTGTCATTGTAGGATTTTCCCCACTGTGTTTGGTGGACTTAATTTATTGTGACGTGTACATACTTTAGTCATTGGAAGAAGTGCATCTTGTGAGTGTTCAGATTTATTTGGCAAGCAAGTGACGCATGCAGTTAATGCTCCAGAAGTCAGATGTTTCTTCTCAGCTGCCTAAAGTCCTCTATAGTTCTTGTGTTTTCAGTTGGAAGGTAAAGGCCTGAGCCCTCCCTGAAGTATCTAGGTCATACTGTATGTGAATAGAAGTCCACAGGGTTTGACGAAAACTGTTAATCATAACCACTCTCACATGTGCTGTTGTTCAGAGGTTAAGGGCTTGTTTTTAAGAGGCACATTGATGGTTAATGATCTATAAACTATCCTACCTATCTCCACCGACTCACCGTTCTGGTTTGAACCAAAATGGCAGTTTGCGTTTCAGTAGATGTGAGTCTTACCTGCTCCGTCCAGTGTGTTTGAAGTTGGAGCTGAGCTTTACAGATGCCACTACAGAAGTATGGTGGCTAAAATGTTAGAGATAAAACTTAATCTTACCAGGAACTGCTTATAGGAATTGTATGAATGGGAATATACTAATGAACAAGGAACCAGTGGGTGGGGGAAAAAAACATTTTGTGCAAAATTTGTACAGCCGGTAAATGCACATACTTACACTTAAGTAACTTGGCCTGGAGGCGAGTCATCTCCTCTGGGGTTGTTTGGTCAGGTCTACTCTTCACCTCAAGTGGAGCTCACCTGCAGCAGACAAGTGTTTGAGCATTCTTATCAGCTTCCTATGTTTAATGGTTGTTTAGCCAAAGGTTAACTGCATCAGGACACGTGAGGGTCTGGATCTGTAATGTAAACTATGAGGTCACACCGCCGGTTAGTCAGAAAGTTGGGGAGTTCCCATGCTGCGGAAAAATCAGTCTCCAAAAGGGCCTTTCAGTTTTGCTTTGTTTTGTGTGCTTTTAAGGTGTGCCAACCTTAAAGAGAAAGTGAAATTATTATTTGGTGAATGGGGCTCTTCAGAACAGTGCCTGTTGTCACATACTTGGTATGAATCAACATGCAACATACGGGATACGTTTTCTTGCCCCCCCCAGATGGTTAACTTCCAGCTGCTGGTAACCAAACTGTGATGTTAAATGTGACGTACTTGCAAAAGTATAGGTTGGGTGAGACGGTCTGGCCCAGTCCCTGGGGCTGTTACTTCTCAGCCTTGAGTAGCTGGGGTCCGATCTGCGGGCGGTGGCACTTTCTGTCTTATTCTTTACCCCTTTAATGTCCTCGCCAAGTAAAGAGCCATGGAAAACATATGATATGTTCTACCAAACGGTCAAGCAGCACATTAAAGGGTTTTAACCTTGTTTAAATAAGAGGGAAATGGTTCTTCTTTGCATTATTCAATAAATGAGAAATTCCAGAAGTTGGTGGGTGACACTGGCAGCTGTCAGTATTCATTGAAAAAGGTCCTTAATGGAGTAAAAGTTGGCTTGTGAATGTCTCTCGGCATGCTTTACAGAACTGAAGAGCTTGTGCGTCTGAGACGGCTGTGAGGTCTTTTCCAGCCATGAGCTGCAGGCGATTGAATGCATGTCCGCTTGGTGTTTCTGGTGCCTGAATGAAGTTCCTGCAGCTGTACAGTCGTTGCCATCAGCGCTGAGGCGTTTGCTCAGCCTAAGGAAGAGAATAATTTGCAGCTTATGCCATTTTCAGTGAAGCCCCATTAACAGACTCGTGTGTGTTTCTCCGTTGGTCACAGAAACCTTTGATATAGAAGAAGGCAGATGCTTTTGTTTGTTTTTAGCGCCCGGTACACTGAGAGGTGTTACGTCAACTGTTGACTCGGCGCGGTTCTGTACAATCTGAGCACACAGCCACTAAGTGGGAAACCAGGTGTGGACCTCAAGAGTGGTAGACAGTGGGGGGGGGGTTTGGGGGTGGGGTTTCTTTTTGTGTTGGACTGGAAGCTCATTTGCTCTTCCTTTGTCCCCCCCGCTGTAGGAGGAAAAGCAGAAGAAGGGGTTGGCCGCCAAGCTGGAGCTAGCAAAATTCCTGCAGGAGACCATCGCCGAGATGGCCAGGAGGAACAAGGCCCAGGTCGGCGACGAGACGCAGAAGTTTTCCACCTACGTGCAGAAGGTAAGCGGGCCTCGGCATGCAAGGAGACGTCGGTTAGACGTCTCTAAAACCCTGCCCGTGTTACCGTGGCGACTGTCATCCAGCCACCACGCCTCGTGTTCGCCGGAGCCTTTGTGCAGGCGGGCGGGAACGTCGTGTCTCTTCCCCCTGTTCGGTTAGACAGGGGTAGCGTGAGTGCTGCTCGCAGCTGCGTCTGTCACTAACCCTGGGAACACCAAAGCCGAAAAGAGTAAAGGGGAGAGTCGGCCTGAAGGGGCGATGCACTCAGCAGCTCAGATAAATGAGCTGGGATTTTTCAAGAGCTGGGGACTGGAACTCTGAACTGCGCGTCCATAAATCGCCACGGGGACTCGGCTTCTCCGCTCCCATTGGCCCCCGCTTCCGTTCCCTCCCCGTTTGCCTGTCTGTCTGACTCCTGGTTATTTATGGATCACATGCACTAACCACCTGCAGCCCTGTTGCTCTCACAACACAGGCTTGTTTTAGAAAAATAACAAAATAACGCGAATAAAAGCTAATGCTTGAGTAACCGTTTCTGACTGGGGCCTTCACCTTGGTGGTTTGGGGTGAGGGCCTGTGTGGGGTGAAATTGGAAAGGCGCTCTCCGTGCGGTCTTAACTCTCCACCCCTCTCGCACGCGCAGGTGCGGCACACCGGGGAGCAGCCCACCACCAAGGACATCGTGCAGTTCTCCAAGCTGTTTGAGGACGAGCTGACGCTGGAGCACCTGGAGCGCCCCCAGCTGGTGGCTCTGTGCAAGCTGCTGGAGCTGCAGCCCATCGGCACCAACAACCTGCTGAGGTTCCAGCTGCTGCTGCAGCTGCGCACCATCAAGGCCGACGACGAGGTGGGGCAGGGGGGCATGAGGGAGCGGGCAGGGGGGGCCATGTGGAGGGGATCAGGGGGGCACCAGGAGGGGGCAGGGGGGCATGAGGAAGCGGGCAGGGGGGCACGAGGAGGGGGCAGGGGGGCACGAGGAGGGGGTCAGGGGGGCACGATGAGGGGTTCGGGGGGGCAGGAGGGGCACGAGGAGGGGGTCGGGAGGGCACGAGGGGGGGGTCGGGGGGGCAGGAGGGGCACGAGGAGGGGGCAGGGGGGGACATGAGGAGGGGGTCAGGGGGGCACCAGGAGGAGGTCGGGGGGGCAGGAGGGGCACGAGGAGGGGGCAGGGGGGGACATGAGGATGGGGTCGGGGGCACCAGGAGGTCGGGGGGGGGGGCATGAGGAGGGCGTCGGGGGGGTCACCAGGAGGTCGGGGGGCACAAGTGGGCATTCCGTCAGATTCCCTAATACTGGCTTAACATTAATGGCACATGTGCACATAAGATCATTTTTTCTACTTTTTTTAAATGACATTTTATTCCTTCTCCTGAGTCTGTGAAGATGTTTCATAAAAGAACATTTGTACAGCTGAATCCTTTGCTTGTGGTTCATGGTGCAATAACTTAACCCCCCCCCCCCAGTTTTGGGGTGTGAACTTGGGCAGGGATCCAACATTGTTCAGCGCTGTTACTTCTGTTATACCTCGATGTGACCTCAGTGACTTTGCGGTTGCGTAACTCACTCTCTCCCTCCCTCCCTCCCTCTCTCTCTCGTTCTCTCTCTCAGATGATCGCCACGGAGGGCGTGTCAGCCATGAGCGTGTCGGAGCTGCAGGCAGCCTGCAGGAGCAGGGGGATGAGGTCACTGGGTCTGACCACAGAGCAGCTCCACCAGCAGCTGCAGCAGGTAGAGTTAATGTGCGCCCGCAGAAGATTAATGCCTGCAGACTAACTGAAACAGTCTTTAATGCAGTCTTTGCACCTGGGGGCATTAAACTATGTTTACTATATAATGTGTGAAAAACAGTATACTGTTAGTTGTCACCTGGAAGGAGGCTTCATCTCCCATCATACATTAGACTAGGAGGAAAAGAAATGGAAAGATTCATGCATACTGTGCACACATACGCATATATACCTACAGACAGACAAACTGGCATAGCATGAGAGCACTGCCTATATTGCACTTTGTGTCTGGAGATATGGACAGCAAGAACACATATTATCAACAAAATATTCTAGAAACATATATAAACGGAAAGCTATGGGTGTGAGCTCGAAATGTCATGAGCTGTCTGTGGTGGGGTGGGGTGGGGGGGAGTGTCTGCATCCACTGCAGAGGTGTAGGACTCCATGTCTTCACACAGGGATGCAGGTGATCTGATTTGTGGAATTGTGCTCTTACTGAGATGTGGGGACGCGGGAGGCTTGCGGCTCCAGTGGGGTGTACTGACCTGCTCTTTCCCCCGTTTCCTCCGCCCCCCTGCTCTCAGTGGCTGGACCTGCATTTGAAAGAGAACGTGCCCCCCTCCCTGCTGCTGCTTTCCCGGGCCATGTACCTGACCGACCTCACTCCCAAACCCCCCGTCATTCCCCCAGTGCCAAAGTTGGAGGTAAGGATCGAAGCCTCACAGGCCAGGTCTGGGCCTAACTACCTGGACCACTGTAATTCCTCCCAATTGTTAACTAATGTCTTCTAATTTCTGCTGTGTTCAGAACAAAATTGTTCTTTGGTATATAGCCTTTTTGCCTGTGACATGTTTGAACGGTGAAGTCTACAGTCCAGGCAGAGCTCTTGTTTAGGACTGTCTATACCACACTGCTTTTTATGATGTGGGGGTAGGTTTCAAATAAGATTTACTCAATAGTAAGTCCAAGATATTATTGTTAATAGAGACTATTACAGCTCCTTGATCTCCTTGAAGCCATGCTGATTCGAGTGAGACTTTATTTGCATGTGACTGGTGACCTCAGCAATGCCGAAAAACCTCTTCAGTGCCACTGGTCCTGAAAAGCAGCCTGCAGAGCAAGGGTCACTATTACTCCTAAAGCCACGTACTGGTAACGTTTCAATGTAGAAAACAAATGTCGAATCTTAAACCGTTTATTTACTCACATTTATTTAAGTGATTTATTTTAGTTCTCTTTAGTGCTGAAGCAGTCCTTTTCTTAAGTACACGCGTACTTGCGCGCACCGTAGAACATTCGCCGACACCACCCATACAGAGCCGACGCTTCGATCCGTGCTAGTCCGCCATGCGTGACCTTACCGACAGACAGTGCAGCGTGAACAGAGCTGAGTGCCACATAGCTGCAGGCAGCCAAACGAACACGGGGCCCCTACCAGACAGTCATGCCTACGTAACGTTTGCCATTTGGTCACGGCGTTCTGTAAGGGAGCGGGGATTAAAATAAGCTATTGACATTGCGATAAGACGCGATAGTCCCTTTACGCGTGGTTATATAATGGTGATTTCGCATGACGCGTCTCTGCCCCCCCCCCCCCCCCCCCCCCCCCGCAGAAAGCGCCCTCCCCCCCGGCCGTGAGTGAACCCTCTGTGCAGGAGAAACCCATGCTGGCCTCCCAGGACCTGCTGAAGGACCCAGCGCCCATCATCAAAGAGAGGAAGGCAAGGAAATGCAGCTCAAAAAAAAGTCTCAATTTATGGAGCAACACCGAGCACATTGCTGCTGCTCCACAAAATGTTAATTTTTCCGTGCAGTAAATGTGGGATAAACCCCTCTGGGCTGTACGGTCGTATGGAAATAATCCTGAGGGTGGCACGTTACAGTACAGAGCTGATGCTCATGGGTCGTTAATCACCCTGAAGAGTTGTATTATTTTCATACTGCACAGCGCAGTGGCTTATTCCACTCGTATCACAGCTACTTGCGACAGACTGAATTCTACACTAACAAATACAATAATTTTTTTTGTCTGTGGCTTGTCAATTTAATTTTATGCCATTCATGTCCGTTACAAATGGATTATCCAATTTGCGATAGAATGTCGAACTTGCTTGTGCATGAATTTGGAATGGTGATGAGGTCAATTTTGCTGGAACTACTTCATAGCCATTCAGAATGCCACCTTCTGAAACAATCATAAAATTGCACCAGTGATTTACACTTTGATATACAATTACACACGTGCACACTGGAATATGTGTGCTTGAACGGGCTTGCAGTGCTTTGTGGCTCATCCGTTTTGTGTTCTCTAGGGGGAAGAACTCCTGGACAAGGCCTTCATTTCTGACATGCCGTCGGCCGAAGCACAGATCATTCATGTAAGTCCTGCTAGCAGTGGTGTGATTGTGTCCGTGGACGCGTTTCTGATCATCTGTGGTACAGAACGAGAAGGAGGGAAAACGCGATTACACCTTATGCAACTGTAGTACCAGTCACACACTTCAGTACCAGTCACACTCTCTCACTTAGGTTCTAAGGACTTAAAAGAGCAGCATATTTCAAAGACTTCCCATGCCGGTACTTATTAACTCAAATTCATGTCAGGCTAATCTGATGAATTTGCATAATTGACGATGCTTTTAAAATGCCTATGGTTTTCAGTCATACTGATTTCAGACCGAAATATTTCCACCCCCTCCATTCCTTAATGGGCCTCCCAAACTCCCCTCGGCAAGGCTGATTCCTGATCAGTGTTCAGCAAGTGAACACTATTATGGAAACCGTGGTAACTGCTGGGAGCTGATCTCAGATCAGTGTTCTGCAAATGAGTGCTTTTATGCAGAACAAAGGTAAACAATTTAGTAAATGAGTCGGTACTGCTCTATGTGCAGAATGGGATTGCCATTGGCTGCTGTTCTCAGATCAGGGCTCTGCAAGTGAGCACTACTGCAAATGCAAAATGAGGGAACCTTCAGGAATGCAGCTTTGGTTGTCATTATGCAACACTTGTCTGGAGCTCTTGATAATCATTAGATTGTACATTGCTGACAGACCTGTCTGTCTGCCCTCCAACCAGGCAAAGAACGCCCAGATGCTCCATGCTCCCAAGAAGATGTCTGCCAACGGCATGTGAGGGGGAGCCCCAGGGCAGGGCCACCCAGTCCCGGCATACCACCTCGAGACCGGTGTGGGTGCACACCCTCCATTCACCGTAAACGATCAAGCTGCTAGAAAGTGCGCAAGAGAGAGAAAGAGAGAGGGGGGAGAGGGAGGGAGAGAAAAGGGATGTCGTCCGATGGGGGAGTTCTCAACACTGGGCTGACTACCCTTGCCTCCCTCCTCCCCTCCCCCCCCTTGCCTGGTGGAGCGCATTTCCCAGGAGACCAGAGGCTGGGAGAGCAGACAGAAAGCGCTCCAGTCTCATAATTGCCCACGACTGATTTGGTCCCGCCAGATTCTGCAAGTGAAGCCGATTTTCGCTTTGAGCGTGAGGTGCATTTCCATGTTTTCAGTTCAACTTTCTAAATTCTCCCGGAAGCCACTTTGAAATCACAGTCAAAACGAGCAGTGGCAAAAATACGCATTTGATCTTTTGATCTTCACTCTGAAAGCACAACTGTGACCTCAAGAGCGGCGCAGAATCGGAGCTCTCCGGGCCGCGTCTCGCTCCAGAGCGCCGTCGGTTTCACTCGCGTGTGCAGAACTGCACTCTGTATATTTGTAAATAACATTGTACATTGTTCTCGTCGTCCCGCGCACTTGGTGCCGAGCGCCGCCCGCGTGTTCCTGCTCACGGCGCCTCCGCTCTGTGACCTGCAGAACGTGTCCGTACGTAAGACTGGGAACGGTAGCTGCGCGGTGCGAGGTTCGATGGCGGCCATTTGCATTTTTCTTTTCTTTTCTTTTTTTTGTTGTAGTGTGCGGGTGAATTTTCCTTTTACAGGGGAATTTGAAGTTCAGTTCTCCTTCTGGAGATTTCGCAGTGACATGAAGCGGCATACCACCCCCCTAATTTAGCTTTAGGCAGATTTGTGGTTTGCATCAGGCATGTATATAATGTGTTGTGTGCTCCTCCTCCTGCACACTTCTTTTGGATATACATTTAAAATAATGATTATTTTTTGCTGAATGTCATGTGCAGATCTGCCATAACTAAGTAATACTGTAAAGATTATCAGATGTAAAAAAAAAAATGCTAATAATAATAGTTTGAAGTTTACGCATTGTCTGCCATTTTGAAAAATGCACTAAAGATAGATGTAATAATTATCAAATTGACAAATTGTGTCCATGGCCTTTACAAATTAAAGTGAAAATTGTATTTATTAGGAACGTAACTTCAGACTTGAATATACATCCTGGGAGAAATGACAATGCTATGCAGACATCAACAATATTTAACAATATCCAGATTGAGAATGACTGGCAAACTTCTTCACTTACCATTTGTGCCGCTGAGGGTAAATTGAATCTGCCATATATACGTATGTATGTACTGTACATGTCTAGTGTCTACTTGTGAATTATTGTTGCCTTAGTGCTGGGAAAGCCACTGAATATTGGGTGTCATACGGAGACTTGTGTTCACTTCCATTAGCTTACAGTTCCTGAGGGATTCAGTGTTCTCTTCAGGCCCAGTTCCTTCAGAAGCAGCCATTTTGTGACTCCTGCTGATATCTGCTGCAAGCCACAGCAGCAAGTAAAAGCCTTCATGTGATCTGAGCCTCCTCCTCTTTCATCCTGCTGGTTCTTCAAACCTCCAGAAAAACAGTGAGGGAATGAAAACAGGTTCACAACTTTTAAGGAGTCCTTATGATCCGGTTAACACTGCTGTACTCGGTTGTTCTGTAGCGTAGCTGTAGGAAGGAGCCGCCAGAGTCATTTTAATAAGCATTTTTAAATCCAAAAGAGAAATATGTGCAACAATGTGCTAGACGCACACTTCACTATCACTCAGATAGTTTATTTTTGTACTTGATTTAAAGGTTATGCAAGTTCCATCAGACTGTAAACCACTGTAAACTGTAAAAGGTGCTTTCTCAGTTTTAACTTTTTACCTCTGATACAGTTTTGTTTTCCTCAAATCCTCAGTACTGCTGAAATGGGGTCTGTTGTCCCCTTTAAAAAGAATAAAAAAAGGTTTGTGTGTGATTGTTTGATTCAGGGCCCTGGGGCTTCATTGTGAGGAGCAGGCTGAATGATGATCTATTTTCTGATGCACCTTTTATTTCATTCTGGACCTGAAGTTGTGACTTTTTTGTTTGTGGAAATATTTCTTGGACGTAACGATTTATCATTATCCGTGGGTTTATTAAATCAAATGCCAGCACCTGTATCCGAAAAGACAAAGTATTGTTTATTTTATTTTATTTTATTTTATTTTATTTTTTTATTCAACTTTTTTTTTAATTCTTTTTTTTGTTTTTGCTTTGATCATTATGTGTTCTGTTGAGTGACGTAGCCTAGATCTTTGAAAAACCTTTGGAACTGCCTTCAGCTGCGGAACATTTTGGGTGATTTTGGCCTTTGGGTGATGTTTGTTAGTCTCGTACACTCAGGCCCACAGCCCACGGTTCTTCACCCGGCCACAAACAATGTCTGCCTCGGCTGAGGCTTAACCGATCGGCATTGCGCGCACCACACATGCCCCAAATGCCATGGGCTGGTTTAAGCTTTCAGACGGGTATTACTGTGCTAAGACCCCACTGTGTGGGAGCAAAGATACATACCGTACCTTCTCACTCACAGCTGCGCTGAACACCATCGCAAGGCTGGTTCCTGGCATGCATGACACAAGTTAAAAAAATATATATAAATAACTTTTTTTAATATATAGACTCCGCCTTCTGTAAGTTGGTGGTTCCAAGGTATTAAAGGTGACGCAGGAGAGCTCATTTAAGCCCTGCTATTGGTTGCTTTTCTCCACAAACATACGATGTGGCTTAATATGTAAAGTATGTAGCTATGTTACATGCTAGCAAACCAGTTTCTACTGCTCTGAATGTGCCCATACACACTGGGGAAGTTGTCTGGGGGGAGAAAATTCCATGGCATTAAAACTGCAAATTCGTCAAACTTGCCTGTGTCTCTTTTTTTTTTTTTTTTTTTTTTTTTTTTTTTTGATTGCAGTTAAGATGTCTTGGGCTAGACCTTCAGATAAACCAAGATCTGCGGCCGTAGGCATCAAATGTCTTAAGAATTACACTTGATAAACCTAAAGTGTTAAGAGTAATTCTTAAATGTGTTTTTATAACAATCAGATGTCATCAGAATTGCAAAGAGGAATCGGTCAGCTTTTGGGGAAAAATGTGTTCAATTGATATTGAAAAAAGCTGGGCAGGTTTTAAGTTAAGATAAATTGGATGAATCCCCTTTATTCTTAAATGTGAATGTAGGTAAAAGTCACCCATTTTTACACTTAATTTACACTTCAAACTATTTTTTTTTACTTTGAGGGGATACTTATGGGCCCCTGCTTTAAAGTTTTTAGAAATCTGTTCCTTCGGGAGAAAATCTTCAACACCTCAGCCAGTAAGTGGTTTCTCACTGGTGAGGGAGGGGGGTTTGGGTAAGTCTATTGTCTGAAGTCACATTTATCATGTAATAAAAGTGAATAACTTGTGAAAGACTTTTTGCTTTAATACATTTTTTCAAGGGATGGGTTGGACTATAAAGACTTTAATCTACACCGTACAGATCAACTCTCATTTACATTTAACGGGCTCTACATGGTGGTAAGTATTCAAGCGGTGCACTAAACACCGATTTTAGAGGCAACATAATCAGCAGTTAGTTGAGCACACATATACCTTTATACAAATTCCCAAGCCTTTTATGTAGACTGGCAGATGTCCTTACCGATAAAACCCCCTTCGACCAAACTGGTTCCATACCCAACGGCAACATACGATGTGGTTACGAAATGTAACTGATGTCACGCACTTAAGTCGCAGTGGACCCAGGTTTCGGGGACTGGTATCGGACCCACTTCACTTTTATCAGACATGGGCTATGCAAACATGTTTACCAATAAGTCACACCACACGAATCCAGATTGGAAATGAATGGCTACTAATTCCCGTATTCATTTATTTTCGAATTAACAGGCTACGCGTTCTATGCTATCGGAGAAAAAATAATAACAAATGAGAGAATCGCCTTCAACGTATGCAACCGGAAACTGCCCTACTAACCTTCAAGGCACATTTCCCTTGCCAAAGCACATCGAAATGAACACTTGGCCGAACATTTACATGACATTATGCATTACACATGTAGGCACTGAAATTTTGGCGGTATAAAATAAAAGTGACAGGCCTTATAGCACTAGCCTACTCTAATATACACTCAGTGAACACTTTTTTGGTATTTATTATACTTTTATATATTATAATCTTTTAGACGTATTCGTCTTCTGCTGCTATTCCATGCATATTCTCTTGACAACGTATGCATGCTTTTATCCATTTAGTTGCTGCCACATGATTGGCTAATTAAATATTTGCATTAACAGGCTGGTATACGGTATTTCTCAGTGAGTGTATTTCTAATGCTACATTGCCCTCCTGTGTCAAAGCAGCTGCACTGCAACTGGTTGTCATAAGTACTCTATATTTGTTTTTGTTTTTTGCCGAGTTTCAATGGGTTCAAAGGTATGCAATCTCCCAGATTATCAATGGGCTCCAAAAATGCCTCACCATAAGAGCCTAGAATTTCTGGGTAATACTCAGTCAGCTGAAAGAATACCTCCAGCATTCTGAGCAGAGAATTAACAGTCTGGTTTGAGATAGCCATAGCAACAACAAACAAAGGTGTTTAATGATATTGTTAAACCATTGAAAAAAAGTGCTGCCATATTGTCCTATCAAAAGCATTTAAAGATTGGTCTAGTATGGAGCTGGTCTGTGTGATAATAGTTTTATATAATGTGTACACAATATGAATTAGTCCTAATCAATGTTGGTCACCAGGGGAGTACCTCAGAAGACAATCCTTAGTCCACTTCTGTTTATCTTTATGCTGATGATAGGTGGCATGGATGGAGCAAGGAGCAAGGAGGTCCTCTGTGTGGAGTTTGCATGTTCTCCCCTTGTTCGTGTGGGTTTCCTCTGGTTACTCCGGTTTCCTCCCATAGTCCAAAAACATGCAGGTTAGGCTGATTGGAGAGTTTACATTGCCAGTGGGTATGAGTGTGTGAGTGAATGGTGTGTGTGTTCCCTGCAATGGACTGGCGACCTGTCCAGGGTGTATTCCTGCCTTTCGCCCAATGTGTCCTGGGATAGGGTCGAAGCCCCCCTGCTCAGGATAAGCGGGTTAGGATAATGGATGGATGCTGATGATAATATAGTTTACTCATATACAGCCTCCTTGTCCCAATTCCCCCAGGGCCTCCAACAGTCTTAACACCTTATGAATGTATGTATTTCTGTATTCTTTCCTACTGAAAATATGCATACCATGTATGGGAAATGTATGGAGCAAATAGGATCTTGCTGATATTTGGGAAATTGGTTGGATGAAAAGTGCCAACAATTTAGTAAAATAATTAAATACAAAATATACATATAAAATATTCATAATGACATATGCAAGCCTCAAACACAACCCTGCACGTCACTGACACATGCAGTTTATCAAGTTACCATTGTCATTTCATGAGTATGAGTGGGAAGGTTTGACAGTTTCAGGCTACCATAGATTGACCCACTGACACATTTCTATTCATAATGGACTTTTAAAGACAGGATCTTTATCCTGAGATCATGTGATCTCTATCCTAATGATCTGTTGAAGATTAAAAGGACTATTGTATTTTATGCTGTGTGTTGCAGCCTGATTCCTTGAGGAATGTTTATTCCCCGAATTGGAAAAATCAATCATGGATGAATGCAATCTTATTGTTCTATTATCTTGTAATATATTACTAATTATTTATCTTTTGTGTAAACCCTTACTGGATAATGCACTTACTTGCTTACATATCGATGGGCTTCATGTTATGTTATAATCCAAAATCAACAAAAAAAATGAGCTTGTATAAAATATTGTTAGAATAAGAATAGAAAAAATACACTGCGTACCTGCTCTTGTCATTACCTGAGGTGAGAGACAGAGGCTGTATGTGTATCTGAGGGTGTGGTTAAGTCGCTGAGGCTGTTCTGTCATGTGTCATTCTCTCATCCCCATGTAACCTCTTCCCTCTGCTCTTGAGTACAGGCTGTTGAACACTACTGTTGGTCGGAGTTTCCTGTATGAGAGTTAAGTCTGCATCAATGGTGGACACACACACACTGACTGTGCTGTACAGATTAAAATTCCATCGACTCTAGTTCACTGTAACTAAGCAGTCAAACAGCATCCAAAACCGATCCCCCCACTGTACCTCGGAGCCTGTAACACTAGGCAACCACGTAGCAGTATAAACGGGGCAAAAAAGAACACTGGTGGCTTTTTTTTATCAAGGATGTGGTTAATACAGAAACTTCCGGCAGCAGAGGTGTGCTGCTTTCGTCTCAGGCAGTGACAGTTGCGTCTGCTCCACCAAGGGATACAGCTGGCCTACTTCAGCGTTCTGCCTTTGTGCCTCTGTGGAGTCATTGTATGTGTGTGTGATAGGTGCCCGTCGACTTGTGTGTGCGTGTGGGCGTGTGTAGCCCCACTTCCATATTTTCGGCAGGGGCCAAAGGTGGGGTGGTAAGGGGGACCGCTTGGGACCAGGGAGGTTGAGGGGGGGCAGGCGGCCCATCCAGCGAGGCGTCGCCATGACATCCCTCCTGATGAGGATCTTCCGCATGGGCACGGAGAAGAAGAGGGTGAAGCATTATGAGAACCTGAGGAGGGATGAGGACCCGCGGGAGAGCTGGGACACTTTGGGGGAGCTGGGAGACGGAGCCTTCGGCAAGGTTTACAAGGTGAGGGGGAGGCCGGCCGCCATCTTGGCCTGTGGGTGTCAAAGGAGGGTGCTTTGTTTTGACTTTCTTTGTAGTGGGCCTCAGGTCTTGGTTACAGTCTGTAGTAGTCATTCTGTATATATATTTAAAAAATATATTTAAATCGTCTCCATATTTACTTATATTTTCCCCAGGAGAATATGAGAGTGTAAGCATGTAAAGTCTGTAAATCATATGACAAATGCTACTCCCATTGACATTCAAAATGCGCCTTACATTTCATATTGAATGGTCCACAATGTAGATCTGAAAAAGATATGCTGCCTGCTACTGGTTTTGCATAGCCTACATGACTTTCAGAAGACTTCTGATAAAAAATAAAAGTGACAATGAATTGATGTGTTTGTGAGCATGCGTGCTTATGTTACAGAATTGTGCTTCCTTCCAGGCAGGCTAGAGGTAGACTGAAATCCAGTGGTGGTAGCAGTGGGTAGTATCACCACTAATGATGTTTAGCTAAATACAAACAAGTAACACGAACAACTTAAATGGCTTGAGTGGAAAGCAACTACTAAAGCAGATGTTTAACAAAACATATTAAACCACAGTTTTGTGAGCTCATTGCTATCACACGATAGTCTTCAACAGCCAGAAATATCATGGGAGTGTCAGTGGGCAGGGTTGAGAATGGGGGTGTAGACGTTTTTTTAAATGTAAACAAAGGGTCAAATCAAGGACTAAAATTCTACATAGTCTGCCTTTAAGCTGTTAGTTGTTCTTAATTAGACATTTTTTTTGGTAAACTGAGATTCACCCACTTAAAATTAAGCCAAATGATGTCAGAAATATATATGCAAGTGCTGAAGAATAATGGTAATAAATTGACATCCAAGGACTTTTAAGCAGTCAGATCAACTACTGCTTTTGCTTTCTGGAATTATAGATGAAGAGGTAAAGTTAGTGGGGTCCCAGTTGCCCAAATTATGGACACCTAAAACTAAATCAACATAGCAAGCCAACACGGTTCCAAGTCTGATGAAAAGATTTAATTCCTATTTTCAACAGCTTCAGTTTTAAAACAGGGCCCTCTCAGGACCAATATCAAAAACTCTGATATAAACGACCAGGATAGAACACAGGGAGGAGTCTTAAGAACCAGCCTCTAGTCATAATCATCACACAGCAGAAATACATTTTTCCACTGGCAGAAGTGACCTTTAATCTAGACTTGTAGAAAGTCTGTTGCCACTGAATCAATGTTGTAAGAATGCAATTTTTGGAGGAGAAAGTTTGCACAGAGATGTCTATTAAGATGTCCAATGACAAAGCAAACAAGCCTTTACTAAGAGATGGGAGGACCCTAGAGTACAAATGCTCTATGCTTTGTGACTCTAACCCTGTTTCCACACTTACGGTGTGGTTATTTCTGTCCAGCTGCCCTTGAGCATACTGTTATTTCTATAGTGTATCAGCAGCATGGCTATTGTGCTGAGATGTAATAAATTAGATACCTTAGATACCTCTAACAAACAATGAGACAAAAATGACTGCTTTTCATAGGCAACAGAATCTAGCAGGGCTTTCAGGCCCTGCTGCGGTTTTTCGGTTACTTCCTGTCAAAGGCATGCTTGCAGAAAGATTGCTTCCTGCTTGATGCTCTTCGTTCATCAGTTTTTTTGTAAACCTAGACTCTGAGTATAGACGTCACTCTCTTTTTCCACCCCAGCTCAGTCCTCAAACTGTCAACATCACTGGCGAGAGACATTCTGCTGTTACCACAGCAACCGAGCGCAAGCACAACACTGGGGTGTCATGCAGGTGTAGCGCATACTGTGCTCTCTGCTCTGCTCGGTGCTCCGCAAGCCTGGTTGTTTAACCGCACAGACCAACAGGCCTGCCTACTCACTTGGCTTCCTCCCTCCCTCCCTCCCTCCCTCCTCTGTCTGATTCCTCGAGCCCCCCTGGTCTCTGAGGGGTCTCAGTCTCTTCAGTCATGCCAGGGATGCATAGGGCAATACATTCAGAAAGGAGGAAGCAGGCTCTCTGAGGCATTCTGGGTGTCCATGTCAAAGTCAAATCAAATCACAATCTCAAAAAACAAAAACAAGCAAGGAATGACTGTTCAGTAGTTTGCCAAAAAAGTGCTAATTTCACAGGCATGCAAGTTATTTTTCCTACATGCTGACAGCACAGATCCAAAAACATTTTACATTTGAGTTTACCACAGTACAGCCAGATACTGTACAATACTGCATACTTATAAATATAAATATTATATTATAAATATTGCAATGAAATATTCATCAGGGCCACTGTTAACACAGCTGTCGGTTTTACAAACCTGCTATAGGAGACAGCTGAGATGAAGATCAGCTGTTAAAATATTGAAGAATAACTGAATACAAAACGCTGGGGGACTAACATTGCCGAAGGTCCAAAATGTGCCCTCTGGCCAGGTTGGTCCTAACCCGCATTTATACTTGTGTTTGCATTTGTTTTTGTGACCAGGCACGCAATCAGGCGACAGGAGCCCTGGCCGCGGCTAAAGTGATGGAGGTGCGGAGTGAGGAGCAACTGGAAGATTACATCATTGAGATCGACATATTGGCAGCCTGTCGCCATGGCAACATTGTGACGCTGATGGGTGCCATCTTCTTTGAAGGATGGTTGTGGGTGAGACACCAGAGATGGGTCCAAGCCTCCATTACAAGCACTGCAACATTTATGTACTCTCCACACTTTATACTCTCCAGACACTCGGCTTGTGTGTTCCATCCACATCCAAACTACATTTAGTAAGAGGGGTAAATGTGGTCTACCATACAATACATAACCACACTGTATCATGTCAAACTGCTGAGCTAAGCAAGTGTGGGCTCAGTACCACAGATTAATGTCCCAGCATGCCCCATTGTGCTGCAGAGGGTGCAATATTAAACCAAGATCCTGACTTACTGCATACACCCTATGACCTTGCCTCAATGCATTTCTCACATATGGTGATGAAATGAAGCTCTATCTCCACCTCTTGAATGTCACACAATGAGCACAACCTGTCCTCCCTGGGCAGTCAGGTCTGCCGCTGTTTACCTGTCTCAACGGCCAGGCTGTGTTCACTGAGTCTATATTTTGTCGATAGTTTCCTTGTTTTTTCCTCCTTCCTCTCAGATCCTGATTGAATTCTGTCCAGGAGGTGCCCTTGATGACATCATGCTGGGTGAGTTGGGTGATGACGCATAGGGCTCATGTGAGGGGAACAGCCTGTACTTTTAACTGTGCTGAGAGAGGGAGAGAGAAAAAGAGAGAGTCAATATACTGTATATTGATTTAATTATATTATAGCCTTTGCCACCTACACCGCTTTGCTAAATTTAGTCATTTAGGCCCTCATGCCAAATTGAATCAAATACTTTCTTGTCACAAGCAAGTTTTTATGGTGCATTATTCATTAGCGTTTGTAGAGGGTGATAAGATCAGTAGTGCAATGTTTTGGAAAAAAGGTAACTTCTTAACTCTTACTTACAGTAAGACACTGTTAAAACAGCAGAAGACCTTCTCCATGTTACAATTCATGCAGATGCCTTTGTAATTCTTTAGGCAAAATTTCTCTCTACTCCAGTAAATTCAGGAACAAATTTAAGCCTTTCTGTTCCAATGGTGTCAGGGGCAAATTAAGTTGTTATTTCAGCTCTTTAGAGTAATTATCCACTTTAATTATTTTATTTTTATTTATTTAATTATAATTTTTATCCGATTTTTTTCTCCCAATTTGGTAGCCAATTGGATCCCATCTGATTCAATTAGAGCTAGTATTAGATACACCGCTCCCACACCCCGTCCCTCGGCGGCCAACAGAACAGCATCTTTGAATTCACTAAGTGTCATGTTAATGGGTTTTCCCCTCTCTCTCAAGTTGACGTGAGTTAAAGACAGCTTTCCTGGTCTGCGGGCGTTTCTTCCATTAGAGTGCAGAGACAGGCTGGAGTCATACGTGCACAGTGGGGGTCTTTGTGCATTGGATCGATTCTCTTCATGGTGGCGAAACACTTCTCAGTTTCCTGTGCTCAACCAGAGCAGGCATGCTTGACGATGATGCACTGGTCAGATGTCACACTGCACTCTGGGCTTGGAAACGCTCCAATTCATTAATAAGCTCAGATTGGCTGACAGCATAGACTGATTGATTGTCAGAGACACAACTGAAATATGACTAAGCAACCATTTGGGGGAATGCTACAGTGTGTGTTCATCTGCATGTACATTTCTGTGTGTGTGTGTGTGTGTATGTGTGTGTGTGTGTGTGTCTGTGTGTGTGTGTATGTGTGTGTGTGTGTGTTTGTGTGTGTGTGTGTCTATGTGTGTGTGTGTATGTGTGTGTGTGTGTGTGTGTGTGTTTGTGTGTGTGTGTCTATGTGTGTGTGTGTGTGTGTGTGTGTGTGTGTGTCTATGTGTGTGCGTTTGCATGTGTGTGTGTGTGTGTGTGTGTGTGTCTTGCAGAGCTGGAGAGGGGTCTTTCAGAGCAGCAGATCAGTGAGGTGTGCTGTCAGACTCTGCAGGCTCTGTCCTACCTGCACCAGCACCACATGATCCACAGAGACCTGAAGGCTGGAAACATACTGCTGACCTTGGAGGGCCAGGTCAAACTGGGTCTGTTCTGCCCCTCCTGCTCTCATTCTTCTCTCAGTGCACCATCTACAACTAACTGTATGGTCTCTGTGCCACTGTGACAACTGTACTGTCTCTCAATGCATTATGTACAATCGTATCATCTACAACTCTGACACTTCTATCCTTTATATATTTATCAAAACTGTTTGAGTCATATCTTAAGTGACAGAGCCCTCTCCTGTCTATGTAAAGACTCAATTTCTCTATCAATCAGCCCATCCAATTAACTAATTCCATTAATTAATTTTCTCCCTCTCTCTCCCAGCGGATTTTGGAGTGTCTGCAAAAAACGACAGCACCCTACAGAGACGAGCCACCTTCATCGGAACACCTTACTGGTCAGTAGGATGATGACGGCACCAAACTCAACAGCACTGTTAATCACAGCATTCCACTGTAGCACAAAAAGAGTCTTCCATCACATCACGTGACTGCACTGAAGTGACTACAAAATGAGATGCGCTTTCCGTTGCCTCCGTTTTATAGCACTCTTGAAAGAGGAGTAAGTGCAACAGGGTACACATTAGAGACAAAGAGGAAAACAACTTGTACTTCATCCGAGGAGCTGTTAGAAGGCCCTTTAAGAGTAAAGAGAACGGTGTGTTCTGTTCTCTGGGAAATGGCTTCCTGGAATCGATGTTACACTTTCTGGCAGAATACTTATCGACAATACATTACACACAAAACTACAGGATATTAAACTGCCAGACACGTGGTCCTAAAACCTCCAGTTCTCTTCCCAGTCTCCATGTCAGACATTTCTCAAACATCCGTCCTATTGTGCAATAAAACTGGACTCCACCTCCACATCCCACCTCACCCTTTCAAACATCAATCCCAGTACACAATAGAATTTATGAACATAAAACACTTATTATAGTTGCTACTGCCCATGATAAGAAATTGTTTTTTGTGTATGCATGATGTGCACATGTGCGTGTTGCATGTACACATAAATGCATTTCTGCATGTGTGTTTGTACATGTGTTTGTACATGCGTATGATGGTATTTTCTGTGTATGATTGTGTGTGTGGATACTCATGGTGTGCTTGTGTGTCAGGATGGCCCCAGAAGTGATCCAATGCGATACGTGCAAGGACAACCCCTACAGCTGCAAAGCGGACATCTGGTCCCTGGGCATCACCCTTCTGGAGGCAGCGGAGATGGAGCCCCCACACCACAACCTCAATCCCATGAGAGTCCTGCTGAAGATCACCAAATCGCCACCCCCCACACTCACAAACCCCCGCCTCTGGTCAGTACCCCAAGTTTATATCGTTTTTCCTTTTGTATTTCTCATGAATCGTGCTTATGATGCGAAGCCTGCGGAGCTAGTTCAGGCAGGCAGCTCGGGAAGCGCCATCGCCTCACATGATCCTTACGTCTAATGGTAGGGGCTATATAAACCACCAACCTTACCTGTTCAAGCCCTCGCTCACGTCTAATGGTAGGGGCTATATAAACCACCAACCTTACCTGTTCAAGCCCTCACTCATTTAGCTTGCTTGCTGTGTTGCCTGCTAGCTGTTGCTACATTGCTCTGGAAATCATGCAAAAGCTGCCCTGCTGCCTGGCTCATTCTGAATGCTAAGGGAATAATGAGAGGCAGAACCTGGATGCCAAAGTTTGCATCTAAATTAAATCTCAATTAATATTGCTTAATTCATCGTGAGTTGTCTGACTTAAAGGAATGTATTTGTACATTCAGATCACTCTTAGCTCTCATCTCTAAAACTGCTGTTTCCTCTGGGGTCTGTGTATTAAAATGTTTGTAAATATTAATGTCTGTGACAATATACACAAACATACAATCGATATAGTATTAATATTCAATTACAGTCCATTACCATATATACCACAATAAACCTAAAAAAAACATACAGACAACTATGTGCTAAAATAAATGTTGATTTCGAAATGTTGATTTTGGACTGATTGCCATCCAATTTTGAATTAAAAAATAATTTGATTATAAAAGCACAGTCAGTTTTAAATCTCCACAAAGAGACAAGCTCCTCACCGCAGGGCAAGATTGACCTGACCTGTTGTGTTGTGTTTGCAGGTCATCCCATTTCCAGGACTTCCTGCGCAGGGTACTGCAGAAGAACCCTGAAACCCGATGGGGGGCACAGCAGCTCCTTGCACATCCCTTCTCCTGCGCAGGACGGGATGGCAGGGCCCTGAAGGAGCTCATTGCTGAGGCAAAGGCCGAGGTCACTGAGGAGATCGAGGCAGAGGTAAGGGGATATGAATGGGGCTGTATGGTATGCAACATCTGTAATACTTATTGGTATATTGTGAAAGGAAAATGCAAGCCGATGATGCAAGTTGCCGTCCCCTGCTGAGGCAGAATTTGATGGGGTAACGTACAGGATTAGTTCCCAAATGAAGAAGGAGGTCACCCCAGGGGTGGTTTCATCAGGTTTATCCGGGAGATCAGGGCTGATCACATTGCCGTGTGACCACTCAGCCATTTCATGTATCATATGATCAACTGGAATCCACCAGCAGTACAGACCTCAGCTCCTCTAAAGTGAAAGTCTGATTAAAGATACACCAAGAGGATGGGAAATTTTACATTTCACCCTAATATGAGTGGCTTAAGTCAAGTATGGTTCCAATGACGAACCCACACATGTTGCACAATTCAAACATGATTAACACAAGTACATCCACTCTCTTTCACTCTGTTTATCATTTCCCTCTCTTTCTCTCTCTTACTTTCCTTCCTGCAGTCTTTACCAGACCTTAATCAGGCCCTGGCTGAAGAAATATCCCTGGATCCAGAAAAGGGGACAACAAACATCCCATCAGGAGACACAGCGCAAGATGGTGGCCTGGCACCTGATTGCCAAAACCCGCAGGAAGCCCCAACCACCTTGGAGCTCAGCCCAGACCACCCCAAAACTAACCCCGCACCTCCTACCCAACAGGACGGAGAGTGTGGGGGAGCCGCGGTGTCCAGGAGGGCATCCCGTGCGAAAGAGAAGGCCCAGAAGCGAGCAAGGCGTCTATCAGTCCCCGGAACCCTGCTATCCCTGTTTACCAGCACCTCTCGACGCTGCAAGTCTGGCTTTTGGGCAGACAGCCCGGTGGTACTGCCAGGTCAGAAGGAACCAAATGAGTCGGGGGAGGGGGCAGAGGGACAGGCTGCCACAGGCTCAGTAGAGAGGGAGGAGGGAACAGAGGTACAGAATAAGGGCCCAGTCTCTGCCAAGGCAGAAGAGGCTGAAGCCTCCCTTCCCAGCCTCACTGTGCCTGAGAATGGTGCCGAGATCCTGGACAGGAAGGAGGAGGCAGGAAGTTCTCAAACAGATGGGAGAGAAGGAGGAGCTCAAATAGAGCAGTCAGAAGGAGGAGCTCAAACAGAGCAAACAGAAGGAGGTGCTCAAATAGAGGAGTCAGAAGGAGGAGCTCAAACAGAGGAGACAAAAGGTGGAACTCAAACAGAGGGGACAGAAGGGGGAGGTCACATAGAGGAGTCAGAAGGAGGTGCTCAAATAGAGCAGTCAGAAGGAGGAGCTCAAACAGAGGGGACAGAAGGAGGAGCTCAAACAGAGGGGACAGAAGGAGGAGCTCAAACAGATCAGACAGAAGGAGGAGCTGAAACAGAGGGGTCAGAAGGAGGTGCTCAAACAGAGGGGACAGAAGGAGCTCAAATAGAGGAGTCAGAAAAAGGTGCTCAAATAGAGCAGTCAGAAGGAGGAGCTCAAACAGAGGGCACAGAAGGAGGAGCTCAAATAGAGGAGCCAGAAGGAGGTACTCAAATAGAGGAATCAGAAGGAGGAGCTCAAACAGAACGGACAGAAGGAGCAACTCAAATGGAGGGGACAGAAGGAGGTGCCCAAATAGAGCAGTCAGAAGGCGGTGCTCAAACAGAGGGGACAGAAGGAGATGCCCAAATAGAGCAGTCAGAAGGAGGTGCTCAAACAGAGGGGACAGAAGGAGATGCAATGCTGAAGGTAGTTTTGCCTGAAGAACTAAGTTTGGGATCTCCCCAACAGGGCCCGGAGCCAGCTAAGAACCAGACAGGCAGTGAAGCTATGATTGATATTTCTAACGCCCATCCAGTTTCCAACCAGAGTTCAGAAACTGTGACATCAGGTGACAATGTCAGCAAGGATGTCCTGGTAACTGTCAGCTCGGTGGAGAATGGAGCAGAAAGCCAGGTGGCCCTAGCAGCCACTGATATAGTGCCACCTGCCACCGTGGTGGAACCCCAATTCCGGATCACCAAGGTATGTCTCTCCTCACTCCTACTGCAGGGTGCCCTGATCCCTGCCTTATGTTTGGAAATGCCCAGGACTCGCGCAGGGGAGGAGGAAGAGGTGGAGCCAGGTCTCTCAGTGACAGATCGCCTTGACTTATCTGTAGGGGGAGCAGCCATAAGACACATGGGTATGGCAGGGGAAAATGGATATTCTGTGAACGATGATAAAGAACGAGTGACTGAGGACAATGAGGTTGTGGGGTATAGGGATGGAGGGCGAGAGGAAGAAAAGATGGAGAAGGGTGGAGGAAGGAAGGATGTCCCTCCTGCTGAGGTGAATGGGAAGGAAAGACAGGAAGAGATGAAAGAGGGAGAAAGGGAACATGAAGGAACAAATGAAGGAAAGCTGGAGGAGGGACGAGAGGAAGGAACGGCAGAAGGAGAAGAGGAGGAGAGAGGGAGTAAGGAGGCAGAGAAGATAGTAGATGGAGAGACAGATGAGGAGGGAAGCAGTACAAAAGGAGAGGGAAGACAAGACGTGGTTCTGACAGGCACAAATGAAGTGACCTTGTGTAAAGAGGGCGATGGACAGGAAGACAGACATGAAGTCGTTGTGAGCAAAGACCTAGGTCAAGACGAGAATGCGCCGTCGGAAAAAGAGACAGAGACGGGACCATCGCTGGCCCAAGGAGAGGTGGAGAGAGATGGGGGGACAGATGAGGGAAGAAAGGAAGAGGAGGCAGAGGCAGGGAAAGAAGAGAGAAAAGAGAGAAAAGAGGTGGTGAGGACAGAGGAAAGTGGGGAAGAGATTAAACTGGCTGCCCTCAGAGAAACAGATGAAGGTGACAGAGTTCAGGTGCAGGAAAGAGAAAATGAAAGAGAGAGGGCAGAGAAAGATGCACAACCAGAGGAGTGCAAGAGGGTTGGAGAAGGGCAGGCCAGGCTAACTGAGGCACGGGAGACAGCCGATAAAGACGGAGAGAGTGAGGAGGAAGAGGGGAAGAAGAAGCGGCGGAAGAACCGGGAGAAGGGGAGCATCAGGTACAGGAAATCCACCAGGAGGGTGAACTTCGCCTGGGATGCGATGGGAGGTTTGGAGGATGTAGCGAAAAGAGAGGAGGCGATGGAGGAGAGGAGCGCAGAGAATGGTAGTGTGGCCACCACTTCGCAAAGGACAGATCAGGACCTCCCGGATGGGACATGCTTGGAATCCAACAAGACTCCAACCGCAGAGGACTGCCCCCAACCGTCTAACAGTAGGAACAAAATCAGCAAGGTGGTCCCAGGACCTGATGGGGTGAGTCATTCCCGACTATTCCCTGTACCGTACAACCTGCCGGAAAGCTTGCTCTGTCTAACCAGCCCATGTCCCTGCTCTCTCCTGTCAGGAAATCACCCACAACAGGAAGACGGTTAAAAAAACACGGAAGTTCATGGTGGATGGACGGGAGATGAGTGTCACCACGTCCAAAGTCATCAACGACAGTGACAGTAAGGGGGACCAGATGCGGTCAGTCAGGTAAAACACTTTCCCCGAAAACCCCATTAACTGATCATAAATGACACAGCAGAAAAAAATAATTGTTTTCGCACCATTCTCTGTAAATGCTGCTAATGAATATTCCTGGAGATCAGCAGTTTCTGAGCCCACCCTGTCTGGCACCAACAATCATTCCTCGATCAAAGTCACTTGGATCACATTTCTTCCCCATTCTGATGTTTGGCCTGAACAGCAGCCCCCTTGACCAACTCTAACGAGTTGCTGCCACGTTTGGCTGATTGGATATTTGCATTAACGAGCTGGGGTACAGGCCTATCTAATAGAGTGGTCACTGAGTGTAGACAGTATCTTTAAGGATTCCTGTGCTTTGTGACATGAACTCACTCGTGCGCATGCATCTGCACAGGCGGCAGGAGCTGCACGCCCTCAAGCTACTACAGAAGGAGGAGCAGAGGGAGTACACACAGCTAGATCAACGCCTGCAGCAGCAGCGGGAGCAGATGTTCCGGCACATTGAGCAGGAGATGACCGTGAGTGAAACCATTTCATATCGCCACCACTGTCCTCCAGGACTGGAGTTTGACAGAATCTCTGATTATTCATGTGGAAGGGGACTGATTTTTGGAGATTTAGTTTACTCGTATATTTCAGCAGCTTGCACCATTGCACCTACTATATACAGTAGTGTGCAAAAATGTGGGCACCCCCGGTCAAGAGAGCCTTTTACGATTAATATCTAAGTGAACAGATGCAAACCTGACCTCTAAAGGTTAACCATGATACAGTTCTTCACATTTTCAAGCAAGAATACTTAGGAACAAGGGGTGCCAAGATTTTTTGCACTCCACAGTATATAGAAATACTGTACAAACCCAACTGCATTAAAACCACTATGCAAGATGACACAATTTTAAAACATATATACATTTGGTCCAATTCCCACCTTAACTTGGAATGTCCGATTATCTGCAACAACAGCCACGTTCATGCGTGAACCCCATAGCCAATTCTGGAGATTACTGGCATCCACCTTTCGCCTACTAGACATGTAGTGTCACCAGCTGCTTCTTTCTATACTGTAGACTACAGCCAAGTTCTCACAAAGTAGAGTGGGAGGAGGACCTTTCATTACATTACATTACATGTCATTTGGCAGACACTTTTATCCAAAGTAACTTACAGTTGACTAAGTAGAAGACAATCCTCCCCTGGAGCAATGCAGAGTTAAGGGCCTTGCTCAAGGGCCTAATGGCTGTGCGGATCTTATTGCGGCTAAGATGCGTAACAGCCGCCACCGGAAGATTCCTGAACCATGAGGCACACCTGAACCACTATCGAATGACCTGGGGTCATCCTCTTCATCCTCCCCATTCCTCCTTCCTCTCCACCTCTCTCTCCTCCCCCTGTTCGTCCTCCTCCTTAACAGAGTAAGAAGAAGTACTACGACGGGGAGCTGGAGCGGGTGGAGCGACAGTACCGGCAGCAGAGCGAGCGGATGGAGGCGGAGCACACGGTGCGGCTGAGGGACGAGGCTCACAGGCTGAAGGCCCAGCAGGAGCGGGAGACGAGCCGCAGGGGAGCGGCGCTCAGAGCCGACCCCAGGGAGGTGAGCCCGGCTCTGCCCCGCCTCACCCTGCTGCGTCATAACTTCCGCATCACGCTACTTCACCCATTCGCTCCCCGCCACACCCCTACCGAGCCCGACCACACCCTGCTCTT
Source organism: Conger conger (assembly GCF_963514075.1). Taxonomy (NCBI): domain Eukaryota; kingdom Metazoa; phylum Chordata; class Actinopteri; order Anguilliformes; family Congridae; genus Conger; species Conger conger. The sequence goes on from NC_083771.1 coordinate 30,102,872, forward strand.
CCCTCATCTCACCACTCACGGATTGCGCAGCGCGGACGCACAGAAACTACTGTTTGTTCCACTTTTGGTCTTCTGCTATGAAAAATTTGCATCAGGTAGCCTCAGTCTGGGGATGACGTACAGTACACATACATATTACACACACAAATACACACACTTGGACATATGTACTGAAAATCTGTCTGTCTGTCTGTCTGTCTCAGGAGCAGCGGTTCATGCAGAAGCAGCAGCAGGAGCTGAATGAGGCCCTGCAGAGAGCTGTGCAGGACCACAAGAGGAAGGTGGCCTCTATGGAGTGGGAGATCACAGCCAAATCACAGCAGCTCAAAAGAGGTACGCAGACACACGCACACACACACCTATAGTCACACTCACATACAGTACACTACGCTCACTCACACACACACACACATACACACACATGCACACAGAAGAAAGAGCCAACTGGCGGAAGGAATACAATGTGGTCTATAACAACAGATATTTCCTTAGCTTATCCAGTAATCTCTATTTTTAAAGATTACAACAGGCGATGTCCCAGATGTGAACCACAACAAAATAATAACTCCTGTTTCATCATAATATTTACACAACTGTTGGTTGCATTGCCAGACTCAAAGACAAAGCACTTAATTTGATTTAAAAGTCGAAAACGAGATGGCTACAGCTGTCCCGCTCAACATGAGTACATTTTACAGAAACCTCTCAACGTTTATGTCATCAGCCTGTGTGGGAAAAAAAAAAATTGGATTCAGAACAAAACATTATTAGTATCTTATTTCATCTGGGATACACACTTTAATCTGGCTTCTGTTACAATTAATACAATTATGAATACCACACTTTTATTGTGCTATTCTTTTGAGTTGCCATTTTATGACAATTTCTATCAGTTAATTCAGGTAAAACACAGATTTTGAAAGAATGCAGCATTCCATGGGCTAGTGCAACACACACACACACACACACACACACACACACACACACACACACACATAGCATAACTGAATGAGCACCACTGAAAGAGGACAGTGCAGAATATCACACCCAGAATACATCACAAAAGTAATGTAGGAAAACAAAATGTTAAAGATTATCCAAATGGAAATTATTTGTCAACTCTAATCCATCAGCGGAGATTCAATTCCATTCAGTACCAGCCAATGCTAAACAGCCACAGCCATGAGTAATCACTAATCAGCTATGAGTGCTGGATAAATTACCATTTGGCCTTGTTCCCAAACTCCCTTCCCTATCCTTTAGCCCGTGAGTCAGTCATCTGGGAACTGGAACAGCGCCATCTGCAGGAGAAGTACCACTTGTTTAAGCAGCAGGTGAAGGAGCAGTACTCACTGCAGAGACAGCAGCTCATCAAGAGGCACAGCAAGGTGAGCAATGCCACACACCACAACGATAATCATCACATGTAGTAACGGATGTGCCACCTTTCTTTAAGTATACCTGATGCGGTAGTAAACATTTGAAGTCATGTGGGGAAAAAATGTCACCGCCGTTATCTACTGGGTGTTGATAAAACAGCAGCTATCTTATCAACACCGTATAGATAACATTTGTCATTTTTTCCACAAAAACATTTCACATGACAAAATGCACGACTCAGAAACAGGGGTGTAATAAAGTCCCGTATGCTGTATAATGCTGTATAATTGCTGTATAATAGCCTACATAGAAATATCATTACCTGGCGAAACAATATGCTCAGTGAACTGAAAGGGTAAAATAAAAGTTTAATTTTTGTGATGACACTGCTATCAATTAAACAAGAAAAAAAAACTATGTACAGCAATACTACATTATAAAAACAATGGATATTTATATATTTATTCATATGATAACTACTATTTATTATTTTATGCCATGAACTGAATGATTCCAAACTACTGAAGTAGGTGATAAACCACCTAGAAAAGAATGTACAGATTGTAACATTAAAATATTATTGCACAAACAGTAAAAACAACCCTTCTGCCTAACCCTGCCTCCTCTCCCCCTCCTCCAGGACAAGGAGAGGGCCTCCCGCTTCCACCAAACCCTGCTGGAGGAACAGCGCACCCTCCAGGTTCAGGAGAGGGCCCAGCTGCAGCGTTCCCAGAGGGCCGAGACCAAGGCCCGGCTGGCTCAGTACAAGCTGGACCTGAGGGCCCAGGGCCTCTCTGGCCCCGAGCAGAGACAGCACCTCACACAGGTCAGTTCTGGTAATGTAATCGGGAATTCAGGCATCTGCGAAAATGAAGGAAACTCTCAAGGAATGCAAAGCGTACTAACAGCAGGCACATTTGGTTCCTGTGTTAAGTATGCAATAAGAATCCCAGCACGCTCGATTGTATTTCCTTCATTTTGGCAGTTACCTCTACATACAGTAACATAAGTGACCCTACTAATATAACAAGCAAATAGTAAACATGTTGTCCCCCACCCCCATGCACTGTCACCGCCTGCTTGACACCTGACGTTGGTAGTAACTATGAAGCTAAGCTTTTTATGGATAAATGGATAAATGGTAGACTAACTAGAAATAGTGAAATATTAACAATGATATGGTTCCAGAGAAGTGTAGCAGCGGTATTTGCTAACAAATGCCTTGTAGGAGATTACAGAACCCAGCAAAGTCATCTTGCAGCTTATTTGGAGCTACAGTCCAATCACTAGAAAAGGAGCATCTTATCAGCCTACCTAGGCTAATAGTTTACAGCTGATGTTATCCACCATTACCAATATTTAGCAGACGGTCCCATCCAGTGAGACTTTCAACACAACAATGTATGACGCTCTGGATAAGGCTGTCTAATCCATTTGCCAATTGGATAAGGCTGACTAATGCATTTCCCTGCATACATTCAATCACTTATCAGAACCTATATACCAGTCAGACCCCTCTGTTCCGCTACTATGGGACACCTGGCACCTCCCCCTTGCACGTGCACTTCTCTGTCATGACTGCTGTCTGTTCTGGCCCCGCGGTGGTGGAATGACCTTCTTGTGGATGTCAAAACGGCAGAGTCTCTGACCACTTTCAAACGCAGACTGTTTTTCTAAAGCCAAATAAAATTAAAATAGTTGGACCCGCTGATTAATACGACGCTTGAGATAGTCATTTGGAGCAGGGCAACAATGAACAATTGAATCGCTAAGCCCTTCCTGTCCTATGCTCATCCATTATGGGCTGAAAGGCAAAAACTGGTCCTCAATCAGTACTCTGAGATGTTTTATCATTACAAATGAGACCTAGGCCGGGTCTCTTGCATCCTTGCGTGTGCCAACTTGTTGCGAGCGGGCGCCTGTCCTTCCCTCCCCAGTTTGTGTCGGAGGAAGAGTCCCGGCAGAAACAGGAGAGGCAGAGCCTGCAGCAGACCCACGAGGCACAGCTGAACGAGCTGCAGGAGCAGTGCGACGGCAACATCGCAGAGCTGCAGCAGATACAGGTAACCGCCACCTGCCTCTCAGCCCGGATGTACATATTGTGGGGCGGCCTGTAGCATAGTGGTTAAGGTGCATGACTGAGACCCACAAGGTCAGCGTTTCGATCCCCGGTGTAGCCACAATAAGATCCGCACATCTTTTGGGCCCTTGAGCAAGGCCCTTAACCCTGCATTGCTCCAGGGGAGGATTGCCTCCTGCTTAGTCTAATCAACTGTTCATCGCTCTGGATAAGAGTGTCTGCCAAATGCGGTTAATGTAATGTAATGTAAGGTATTCAATCCTGGCCTTGCCACTGTAACCTGTACCCCTGTGATGAGTTAGTGTCACAAATAAAAAAATTGTTTGTTGTGTGTGTGTGTGTGTGTGTCTGTGTGTGTGTGTTCTGTTTGTCAGAATGAGAAACTACAGCTGCTGGTGGATAGAGAGAAGAAGAAGATCAGGGGGCTGGAGGATGAACACACACTGGAGCTGAATGAGTGGAGAGACAAACTGGCCTGCAGGAAAGAGGTGAGGGAGGGAAGGAGGGAGGAAAGGAGAGCAGAGGAAGAGAAGGACAGAGGGTAATGAGGGAGGGATATAAAGGAGAGGGTAAATGCCAGAAAGAAGGGAAGCAGCAACAGGGCTGTAGGATTGTTGGAATCTGGACCATTACAGCAACAACCATGTTTGTTTATTTTATACGTGGGTCTCACCACACCGTGTCTTTGCCCGTTGTCCACAGTTATCATTTACATGTCCAGTTATTACAATTATTACATTCCCAGAGTAATCACATGCGTGCCGTGTGCAGCGCAGCTCAGTTTACGTCATTCTAAAGAGCTCCACTCCATCAGTAGGAGCAAGGGACGAGGGAGGGAGAGTTGTGAGGGGACGAGGCAGAGGAGAAAGACAAAGGGAGAGAAAAAAAAGAAGAGGGTAGTTAGCAGACTAAAGCAACAGATGGAGAATGGGGAATGCAAGGAAACTGAGGGGAAAAGAAATGATGAGGCGGAGGATTCCATCCAAAAGACATCACAATGAGCTGTGTATCTGTGTCTGTGTGTGCCCGTGGGCCACGTGTGTGTATGCGTATGCGTGTGTGCGCGTGCATATGTGTGTATGTCTGTGGGTGTGTGCGTATGTGTATTTCGTGTGTGCGTGTGTATGTGTGTATGTGTATGTATGTGTGTGTGTCTGTGGGCGTGTGTGCGTGTGTATGTGTGTATGTGTATGTATGTGTGTGTGTCTGTGGGCGTGTGTGCGTGTGTATGTGTCTGTATGTGTGTGTCTGTGGGCGTGTGTGTGTGTGTGTGTGTGCGTGTGTGTGTTTGTAGGTGTTAGAGGAAGACCTGGCTCGCAGACGCAGAGAGAAGGATGGTGCGCGCAGACGGGCCAGTGAGCCTGAATCCAGAAACACCAGCCGGCGCCCACGATTCCTCAACAGCATCAGCTTCTCTTAGTCAGGCGTACCCTCACACACGTGTACACAGACACAAAAAACTCATTATATGGGCCGTCCAATTTAATTCAATCTTTCTCAACATGAAGTTATCATATGGTGCATGTTTCCAGGAAATACAGCCTGCACTTTCCTTTCATCACACGCTCAATGAAGAATTTCTTTAACCAAACACTGTTGTAAATATCTAAACAATACTTTTTTGGAAATAACAACCTTTGTGAAAATAGCAGGATGAAGTAAATAAATGCAAGCTACTCAAATGAGTCTCATTGTTTGTGTTTGCATCATGGATTTGTACAACCCATGTTTAGCAGATTCAACTTTCTTGTGACTCAATAAGCCATTACCAATATTTTCCATTTCCCCACGTAGCGTTTATGAATACTACACAATAAAACGAAATTATAGGCGATTACCATATCTGCGTCTTGATTATGAAATATAAAAGCGTTGAAACTTCCTTCCTGCTGTGGGCAATACAAGGCGTGGTGCTGCTGTCGGCAGTACGAGCGGGGCGTGGCATTGAGTGCTGTACAATCTATCTATAAATCTCCAGCCACCAGCCGTGGTTTTATGAAACAACACAAGCGCTCAACTGCAAATAGAGAAAGGGACGATCAAAGGCGTAGATCTTTCAGCGCATCCTAGGATTCTGAGGTAGGTTTACTGTATATTTAAAGGACTGTGCTATGATACTCACTGTTATAGCGCTAATATGAAAATACAGTGTACTGCCTTTAACGTAAAGGGGTAATCGCTTGCTTTTGCTCCTGAATGTGTGCGTCATTACCACATACCTTGCAGTCAGGTTGTTCTGTCTGTTGTTCTCTTTGAACTACTTTTAAGTGCAGTACTAATGAAAGTAATAAAATAATGCGGGTTTTGGGGAACATTTGCTAATACATGTCAAAAGCTTGATTAAAACATATGGATAGATAGGCTAGCTACTTGACGAGAGAATGGATGATTGCGGAATTTGTTTGATTGTGAATCGGTTTAAAATTGAAACAGCTGGTAGCTGATTTTTATGGAGTCAGATTAGATACTTTATATTTGCAAAAGAAAAATAATAACTTGAAAATGTAAAAGAATAAAGTATAAAGTAAAAGTAAAGTAAAGGATAAAGTAAAAAATATTCGACTGTTTAAAAACATGTCTTGTTTGACTACATTTTAAATGATTTCGTTTTCACATCTGATTTTCATTTTTTGTCATGTGCTTACAATGTGTTTGTTATGTTCCTGTGTTCTGTCCTGTGTTAGTTTATCATTGTTTATTATCATTATTCTTGTAATTTATCATTTTTCATATTCATGTCTGGTGTTCTGTTTATATTCATTAGTCTTTGCACTTGTCTTCCCCTGTGATGTCTGAGTCTGAATGTTTACTAGCCCGGTCGGTCACTCCCCTGTCCGCGTGCCCCACTATTCGGGTGTTTACGGTAGTTCCGGGGTTCAACCTTCCTTCCAATCTTGCATTCTTTACTTCCTGCTTTCTCTCCATTTGATGTTTGTACATAGCACTAATATACTAATCCCAACTAACATAGAAGTTGTACAGTACTAATTACATGAACACACTAATATGTTTGTCAACCTAACAAACTAATATTCACTAGTTTTGGGTATTTGTAATTTAAATCATTTAACTAACTTAGTAACGCATCTCCAATTCTGTTCTGTAACTCCGCCTCCCTATTCTATCACTGATTACTTGCTAAGTTTCAGCGAAGTATCTCTGCATCTCCTGATTCTCTGCAATTGTCTACTCCCTAGTCTGGAGCCGTTTGTATTACATGTGTGTCTTTGTGAATCCAGTCCGCGTTTTCATTTCCCCCTCATTATTGTGCTATTACCCTTTCATGTTTCTCACCTGATGTTTATTTGTTAGACCGCCCTCACTCCCATATGCCCCGCATAGTTTGTCTCATTCCCCTGTGTATTTATACCTGTCCTTTTCAGTTGCACCCTGCTAGTTTATCTTGTCATCTTGTCCTGTTTTTGAGTCCTGAGCCCTTCATTCCTTCCCCCTGTTCTAGCCCCCTTATTCCCGAGCCTTGTTTCCCAAGCCTTGTTTGTTTTCCCATGCCTTGTTTGTTTGCCCTTGCCGTGTTTCTGTTTAGATTTCCTGTGTTTGACCCCTGCCTGCTTTTTGGACTATTCTGCTGGATCAACCCCTGTACTTTTGCCTGTGGACTGACCCCCTGGCTTTTGATCTTTTGCCTGTTTGATACTACGCTCTGTCTGCCCCTCTACCTGTTAGTAAACCTGTCATTTTCCACACCCCTGTGTCTGCTTCTGGTTCCTCTGTCCTCCCCGTCGTGACAGTGTTTTCACACTTCGTCAAGTCCAGTTTTTTCGACCACAATTTTTTATCTTTTCTCGTGTGGAGGGTGGTGTTTAGAGGAGAGGGGCGCCTTAATATCTGGAGTAGAGAGAACTTTGGTATCGTAGAAATTCCCTGCTGAAAAAAACAGGTACGTATGTTATGAAACAGCTCAGAAAAGCTACCAGCACTAGCTGCTCATACCCTGCTAGACCAGCTTTATGACCAGTTTGGCCATGCTGGTTGACCAGCTCATACCCTGCTAGACCAGCTTTATGACCAGTTTGGCCATGCTGGTTGACCAGCTCATACCCAACTACACCATGGAAGCTTACATACTCCTCTTTTGAGTAGTTTCTAAAAACCAAACACCATTTCAAAGTGATGCTTAGCCTACTCCTGGAACTACCTTTGTGCCTCGACTGTGGCTGCCAGGCAATGATCTTGACTAAAAAGCCACCGGTTAGCTTGGACATGGCACACCTACACCCCCGCTCAAAATTTTGAAATCACCTTGCCTTTTTCTGCTTTAATATTTTATTTTCCGTTTGTAATCAAACAATTCACGCGTGAATTCTCTCAGAGCTTTTATTAAAGGGTATTTTTATACATTTTGGTTTCACCATGTAGTAATTACCGCACAATCAAAACTTGGTTTTATTCAAAACAAATCACCCATGCACCATACAGAAAATGAAACACTGTGGTAACCTAGCTGCTCCTCAGCAACTCTTACCAGGTAATGCCCTTTGACCCGTTTGGACAGAAAGCAGTCATAATAGTCATAAACAGAAAGAGTCTGTGAGGTCAAAGTGTCAACAGCATTCTAAAACAGAAAGTGTATCCATGTGTGAGGAATTATTGTACAGCATATTATAAGAATATCAGTGCCACAAACCTGAACTGTAAATGTTAGAGAGTTAAACATGAGAAACTTTAAAGCAAGATTGCTTTTTATTTTATTTTTATTTTTTATAAACGATAAAAAAGGAAAAGGGCCCTGTGCAAAAGTTTGGGAACCCTTTTTGGTTATTCTTTATTACTTTTTAAAAAGACTATTACTAAGGCCCAGACCCAGGTGATTTATTTGTTAGGGGTTCAATGAGTCAGGCGAATATAATTCCAGGGCTGAACATTTTATTCTGAAGAACTCTGAACATGACTTCTAAGGTATTCAACTGCAGTGGCTATTCTGTCTGGTGTTAACAACCATGGGTTGCATCTAAACAGTTGTCCAAGGATGTCAGAATGCAGTTGGCTCATTTGCACCAAGAAGGAGAAGGCTATCAAACTCTCGCAATGTTTCAAACTGCCTATTCCCACTGTAAGAAACATTATTAGAAAATGGTAGATAAATGGAACAGTTGAAGTCAAGGAAAGGTCTGGAAGACTAAGACAATGTTCAGACAGAATTGTGAGAAATACTCAGAAGACTCACATGATCACATGACTGCAAAAGAGCTGCAAAAAAGAGTAGCAGGCAAAGGCTTCTTTCCTATGACCTCAACACAAATTAAGCATCTAAAGTATGCAAAAGAAAACGTTGAGAAGCCTGATGCCTTTTGGGACAATGTGCTTTGGACTGACGAAACCAAACCACCACCAAGGAAGGTATCTTTTGTGGAAAGTGTGAAGCCTTTGTAGAGAAGTACACCTTGCCAACTGTTAAGCATGGAGGTGGATCCATTATGCTTTTGGGTTGTGTGGCAGATGGGGGCACAGGAAATGTTGTACGAGTGGAAGGAAAAATGGATTCCACCACTGTGACATCCCTTGCTCTCTTTTCTGTTTATTGGGCCTCATTTATCAAATGTCAGTCAAACTAAATTCACTGTAAATCCATCGGAAATGCATTTGCACAAATAATGTGGGATTTATCCCAGTTTTCAGAGGTCAGTTTTACACTTGTTTAACGTCACGGGTCGTCATATTGTGCACGGAAATGAAAGCGCACGGTTGTAAAGCGTGTTTTGTTATTTTATTATTCCATGAATTTATATTTTATTTTGATTTAGAGTGGCTAAATTATTTTAATATGCCAATTGGATATTATAATTATTCATATCAAACACGCAACAAGAATACATAATGGTACATAATGGTACATAGTACACAAGGTACATAATGGTGTTTATGATGACGTCTATCCTAACAGATGCTCCAGGACCTGTAGAATTTTTAATATTTAACAAGAAATAAAGACCACACGCCATATTTAAAAAATATTACATTATTAATGACATTTTGGCAGACACTCTTATCCAGAGCGACATACAGTTGATATGACTAAGCAGGAGACAATCCTCCCCTGGAGCAATGCAGGGTTAAGGGCCTTGCTCAAGGGTCCAACGGCTGTGCGGATGTTATTGTGGCTACCTTGCGGGTCCCAGTCATGTACCTTAACCAGTACACTACAGGCTGCCCTACTGCATGGCATCTAATCAGTTTCACAGGGGGCGACATGGCTCAGGCAGTAAGAGCAGTGGTCTGGCAGTCGGAGGGTTGCCGGTTCGATGCACTGCCCGGGCTGTGTTGAAGTGTCCCTGAGAAAGACACCTAACCCCCAAATGCTCCTGACGAGCTGGTCGGTGCCTTGCATGGCAGCCAATCACCATTAGTGTGTGAGTGTGTGTACGAATGGGTAAATGAGAAGCATCAATTGTACAGCGCTTTGGATAAAGGCACTATATAAATTCCAACCATTTACCATTCTTCCCCCCATTGGAATTACATGGTACTGCATGAGGTGAAACTTTATGTCGGAATAGATCCCACGCATTTGCAAATATTATAATATTATTTTTATTATTATTTATTATTATTTTTAAATATGAAAAATTCTACAGGTCATGGAGCACCTGTTAAGATAGATGTGATCATGAACACCAGTGTGTACCAAGATATTTACATAACAAAACAATGCACAATTAAGTGTTTATAGACAAGTTTATACAGTTTAAAGCATTTCTAAACTGGTTTAAGCAGGTGATTTTTATGTTGTAGCTATTTGGTGTATGTTTTTGGTTTGTTGTATTTCCAGTAACAGAACTTCAATCTCTGCTTCAGAGATGCTCTTTTCTTTTTTCGACTATCTCTTTAAAAAGCCAAAATGTGTTTTATGGACATCAATTTATGCAAATCACAAATCTTTTGAACATGCTTTTGATGTAAGATTACTTGGTATTTATCAACATAAAATCTAGTTTGTTTCCGATCAAACATACATTTGCACACGGATTTCCGAAAATATTGCTTTGAAGCCCATTGTGCTTACTTTTGTTTATTCAGGAAAACAAAAAGAAAAAAAAAAAAACATGTAGGATATGCCAACACACAGTTGTCTATATCATTGAGGTTTAAACAATTTTATTTCCAGATTTGTGAAATTGCTTGCTTATTGTTATGATTATTATTATCATGCCAATAATGTTCCATTTTAATTTGGAACTGAATTAAAATCTTAGAGATGAACAAGGATTATTAACTGTGTTCCCCTCCACCACCAGTGCAACACCATGAGGCGCCCATCCTTTCTGCTGCTATTCTCCATGTCAATCTTGCTGCTGCTGCAGGACCATTCAGCCAGAGGCAGAGGATCCAGAGGCTCCAAAGGCTCTTCCAGCAAGTCATCATCATCATCATCATCCTCGTCCTCATCATCGTCTTCATCGCGCCACAAGAATGCCGGCAGCTACCCGAAGCAAGCACAGAACCCAAGTGGAGGAGGTCACTCTAATCAGCGCCCCAAACAGAACTATCACCAACACCCGGTGGGCCGAGGACGGACCCCCAACAGGAACCCCCAAAATCCGATCCTGAGCCCCCGATATGGTGGAGGCTACGCCTACGGCGGAGGGGCCAAAGGAGGTGTCTCCCCATTCGCCCAATCGGTCTATGAAAAGGGATACAAGCCCAATGCCAATTCCAAGGGCTTCGTAAAGAAGGCAGCGGTGGCAGCAGGTATCGGGGTTGGGGTGGGGGTGGCGGCGGGCGTGGCAGTCGGCTATGGTGTCGGCCGCTACCCCAGTCCACACTTCTCCTTCCACAACGACCGGGAGGAGCGCTACTACAACCGCTACATGTACCGGCGCTACGGCTCCCGCTCCGACGACAAAGAGGACTTTGGCCGCGACTACTCCTACAGGCAGCCGGACCTGTCCTACGACAAGTACATGGACAGCTGCATGAAGAGGACCGACCTGCTGCAGGACCAGGCCGGGCTGCAGGGCGACGATCCCGCCGCAGCGACCAACGAGAGCCTGGCCGGAGCCTCCGCCCTGTCGCCAGGCAACGGCACCGTCAACGCGACGACAGCCCGGCACGCGGCGGGCAGCGCGGACGGGAATCCCACCCCACCCCCGGAGACCCACGGAGCCCTGCCTGTCCGTCCTGCTGCGAGTGAGAGGGAAGTAGGGGAGCGACAGGAGGAAGAGACGGTGGGCATCATGGAGATCGGGTACCCGGAGCTGATCGAGCAGCAGAAGGTGCAGAAGTGCGTGGAGCTCTACATGGAATACTCTCACCAGTACCTGGAGAGGTTGAGTGGAGCAGCACCTCAGCAGCGCCCCCTCTGCCAGGGAGTGTTACTGCTGCTCGCCACCGCCCTCACGTTCACGATCAGCAGTGTCCTTCTGCAGTGAGAAATGCGCTTACACACACATACGCACGTACATATGCATACACGTATAATCATGTGCTCACACTCACGCTCACACACCCATTCACACGCATGCACGCACACACGGACGTACCTACAGAGAAACGAGAAAAAGAACTGCGGGCCCACTGTGGAGAGGAGTAGTTCTGTGTTTTTAGCACTTGTGTAACTGTCATTATCCTGCGGATGAAATGAATGTGTTTCTTTAATGTCTAGCAAACCAAAACCCAAGCACCTGTACTGTAGTGGGTAAATCATGTCATGCGGCAATGTGAGCCGGATTACTGTCTGAAGGTTTCATCGGCCAATGCCAGTGTCGTAACAATGTGACTTAATGAATTACGTCATGTACATGTAGATACGGGTTAGGAGCTTGAGTTAATGCTCACATCAACCATCAGAATGTGGAAAAAATGTGTTCTAAGTGACTTTGATCGTGGAATGATTATTGGTCAAAGTTGACAGGACAGTGACAGTAACGCGAATAACCACATATTACAACAGTGGTATGCAGAAGAGCTTCTCTGAACACAAAACGCATCATAATTAAGTGGATAGGCTACAGTTGAAGTCTAAAAAAATAAGTCAAATAAATAGCTAATAAAGTGCTTGTTGAGTGTATAATTATAAATATCATATAAAGAAATATTAAGTGTTTAAAGCATTTCATGAAAAAAAAACTGAAAAAAAACTGATAAAAAAATCAGTCTGAGTTTGAATATTCATTAAGCTTATATATTTTATCTTTGCGTGAAGTGAACTTTGGGCTCAAATTGCTAGTCATACCACATTAGCAGTGCATTGTTTGTCCTGTGGGTATTGGCTGATCCAAATAGCTTTGACTACATAATGCAAAAATTGATTTGTTAAACATTGATGAAAGCCAACAACTCAGCTAAGCCAGGTTCCACTAATAGCAACGCAGTTTACACCATTTGCTGACCATCCTGACTGCATTTGCAAAATCATGCAATTTTAATGCTTGGTGTTTGCCACTGAAAGGGTTGTTGAGAAAGGAGGAGCACACTAAGATTCAATCAATTGTAAGATGCCATTTTATTTAGCCATGTTTCTCTAGGACAAAGATCTCACAAAACAAGATCTACAGGTATGCATTTCAATTCCACAGGTCTGTGCAGAAATAGTTTTTGTATTTGATGGTGTTGTTTCATTGTCATTTCAATTTTAATATTTATTCAGTTGATGCACTATTCACACATTGTATGTTGGGTATGTCCTCAAACTGTATTGCATGTGCAGATTACAGAATTACTCCAGAATGTAACTTAATATTCCTATTGGTCAGTGGACCTTTTTTTCTTCGTATTGTTTTTTTTTTTTTTTTCAGTCTCTTATATTGTATGCCCCCCCCCCCCCCCCCCCCGAAACTACTAGTGCTCTTATTTCATTGTTACATGCAGCAAAGCTAACATATCTCAGCAGGCTGGCTTCAACAATTTCTCCTCCGTCTGAAGAAGACATCTGGTAAATGAACAAAGGAAACATAATATCTATGACCATACAGCAGTACTGCCAGCCATAATTGCACAGGTTTGAACAGTTCACTGTTTGAAGTGTGCAATGAAACTCCTATCTGTGGTTAATGACCCGCTGATTTGACAGAAAAACATGCTACCAGGAAAAACAAATCCTTTGCATTTGTCTTTTTATAACCTTAAACATCCATATACATGGATTCAATGAAAGCTGCTGGTGGCGCATTGGCAGCTTTTTTCTAGGGAATGGTGTCGGTTTGTTTTTCTTTATATTACGAATCTTTATATTACGTTCTGTTAACCCCAGTGGACATTTAAATTAGCACACTGGGGTCTAATTCTATTCTACAGGGGGTTAAGGCGGGGATTGGTTTAAACTCAGGGGTAGTGCTGAACTAATTTGTATGCTGCTCTCTGTTAATATCCGTCTGCTTGTGATGTTGAACCTTTTGTGTGTGTGTGATAATTACTCTATGAATGCCAGGCAGCCCCATAGGCTGACTGATAACCAGGTTTGATCTGCTAGCACTAATAAAGGTCTTGTGCACTCCCAAACCTTTTGTCTCCAGAGTGTCTAATGAAGCCCGCTTGTTCTTGTTTACCTTCATGTAACTAGGCGGGCCAATTAGGAGCAATGATGAAAACACATGTGTGATTTCTAAGTGTCATTTATAAAAATATATTAAGAGAATTTTCATGCAGCCCCTGGTGGGCAGTCTCCGTTGGCTTTACAGGGGCATTCTGGATTTGTGGTCTAATACACTTAGAATACAACTCCAAAGCAATGTATATATTACCTCTAGAGGTTGTATATATGTCAGCAAATTTATTTTGTGGTTGGAAGCATTTCCTGTGGTGCCTGTAACCCAAGAAGGAAAGAATTACTGGCTTGACACAAAGACAGATTTTATGTTTAGAATTGCGCATACGTGCAACACAATTTATCTTTTTTGCAGCCTCTGGAAATCTATAAATGGGAAAATATAATGGGTGGTGATGCAATTTTACGGTGTGTCCACAAGGAGGGAGCAAAGGCAAAGCGTGGTGGAGGACATCTCAGTAATTCATTTAATTAATCCTGCACCAAGGCACAAGCACTATTCCGTCAGATTTACGGTTGCATTCTTTACAGGTGTAACAGGTGAGAAATTTGCCTGAGTCCGTGGTGGGATTTGAACCCCAGCCTCTCACTTGTCCAAATTATTTGTTGAACGAACGCGTTACCAGTCAGCTAAAGACGAACTCGCTTCATCGGGGAGTGTTGTCGCGGTAATTTGCTACCAGCCTTCGCTTTCACTGCACATCCGTGCTTACGAGCGAACTAGCTGAGCTAACCATGTTACACAGGCTTGTGCGGGAATATAAACGATGACGGTGATTTGGGAAAGCAGGACACTTGAAACATTATCACTCCCACGATACTAGCCATCCTAGAGCCTGGGATAATTCCCTAGCCTGTTTGCTATATCAGTCAATGTATGATAATGCAGACTCACGTTTCTCATCTACGGAGGCTAATTTAGCGTTTTTAAATATAATATAGCCCGACATAACAGCTATAATGTAATATAATAACACATAATATAATAACTTTGTCTTTCCCAGGGGGTACTTCAGTCAATCGTGAGATTTCCCCCCTATGACCATCATTTCTCAATTTCTTATGGTATATAAACTACCTGGCTTATATTTTGATTATCCCGGGGGCAGCCTATACCATTCTTGGCCACCATCACTCTGTCTCGGAGATGGTAACTACAGCAAAGTTACCAGGTAGACAACTGAACTAGGGTGGCAAAGATTCTTGTGTTGCTATGTAACAAGTTGCTTTTGCAGAAAAATGAATGAAACACACAAATCATCAGTACAAAGAGCAGACACACAAAGATATGTACACCTAAAAAGAAAGATCTTGCAATCACTTGCAAATTATTCTTTTTTAAACTTAAAAAAACTTGCAGCTAAATGAGAAAATGAAACATACAGTTGTACTCTTATGCAATAACGCATACTTAATGCATACATTACATTATTGTAAGGTACAATAATGGTATGATGTGGTAATTGGTGTTGCAAACTCGAGACTGCCATGATATTAATGTTCTTTACAAGCGTATGTAAACTTTTGACCGCAACTGTATGTTCATGACTGATTGCTTTCTGGACCTGGCTTCAGTGGTGTGTAGAAAACAACCGGTGACAGATGGCGAACTGAACACCTTCAGCTATGCAGACTGCTTTAGATGGGCGGCCTGTAGCGTAGTGGTTAAGGTACATGACTGGGACCCAGACTGCAATCCCTGGTGTAGTCACAAAAAGATCCACACAGCTGTTGGGCCCTTGAGCAAGGCCTTTAACCCTGCATTGCTCCAGGGGAGGATTGTCTCCTGCTTAGTCTAATCAATTGTACATCGCTCTGGATAAGAGCATCTACCAATAATGTAATGCAATGTAGATAAAAGCAGCCACCCCATGCACCCCAGCCACCTAATGACTGAATACATTTCCTCCATCCATCCATCCATTTTCACCTGCTTATCCGGAGTCGGGTTGCGGTGGCAGTAGGCTAAGCTAAGAGGTGTCCCTCTCGCCAGCAACGCATTCCAGCTCCTCCTGGGGGATCCCGAAGCGTTCCCAGGCATAATATATAATCTCTCCAGCGGGTTCTGGAAAACCTCCAAAGGGAGGCGCCCGGGAGGCATCCTGATCAGATGCTCGAACCACCTCAATTGGCTCCTTTCGACGCGAAGGAGCAGCAGCTCTACTCCGAGCTCCCTCCGGATGTCCGAGCTCCTCACCCTATCTCTAAGGCTGAGCCCAGCCACCCTACGGAAGAAGCTCATTTCGGCCGCTTATATACGCAATCTCGTTTTATTTTGGTCACTACCCAAAGCTCGTGACCATAGGTGAGGGTTGGGACGTAGATCGAGTGCAAAGCTTAAGCTCCCTCTTCACCACGACGGTCCGGCGCAACGCCTGCATTACTGCTGATGCTGCACCGATCTGCCTGTCGATCTCACGCTCCCTTTTACCCTCACTCGTGAACAAAACCCCAAGATACTCCTTCACTTGGGGCAATGACTCGTTCCCAACCCGGAGGGAGCAATCCACCGTTTTCCAGCAGAGAACCATGGCCTCGGACTTGGAGGTGCAGACTCTCATCCCGGCCGCTTCACACTCGGCTGCAAACCGCTCCAGTGCATGCTGAAGGTCACGGTCCGATGAAGCGACTTGAGATCCTGTCCATGAATATCACAAACAGGACCGGTGACAAGGGGCAACCTTGGTGAAGTCCAACACGCACTAGAAACGTGCTTGACTTTGTGCCGAGGATGCGGACACAGCTCTCACTTTGGTTATACAGGGAACGGATGGCTCGTAACAACGGCCCTGGTACCCCATACTCCCGCAGAACCCCCTACAGGGTTCCCCAGGACACACTTGTAAGCCAGTCATAAGTAACATTTGGTGTCATGCGCTGGTCAGCTTGCTGACTTCCCCCTCCCGGAGCATACATTGTTAGCCCCCACCTTTTGGCACACATGCCTGTGGGGGAGAGCTAGAGAAGGATTCCTAGGAGGCGCCTTCTTGGGCCCTGGGGGCCCCCCTTTTCGCACATTCCTTACAGGTTAGAGCACAGGAATACTGGAGATGGCATAAAGATGTTTCATGATAATCCCAGGTCAGAATATAGTAATGTTTGGTGTTATTCTGATTGGTTCAGTGCAGCTGATGTAATGGTCTAGTTTTTGTAACAGTCTACCTTTGATATCATAACCATTCAGGAGCCGAGGGGAAACTGGGCAAAAGCGGTCTCTGTAGAAGCCATGTGTTTTAGCCCCCTGACCACTGCCTGGTGGGGCTTGCTGTAAATTACAGATGGGTGACTCACTTTTAGGGTCAAGAGCTAAGGCCTGGATTTTGGAGATAAGGAGAAGAAACCAAGCAATCTGGGGTTGTGTCTCCTTTCCTTTCATTCACCAAAATCAGGTTTATTCAAAAGGTATATTACCATGAGAGGCACAAATACATATTTACAGCATAATGTAGTTATCATGAAAACTCCCAACTACAGCATTCATAGATATGATGGGGCGGCCTGTAGCGTAGTGGTTAAGGTCAGGAAGGGCTGCCATTTGTGAGGGGCCTGAGAGCTGGGGTTTCTGGTCAATACTGTTTAGACTACCTTTTGAAGGGAAAGATGTATGAGTGGTCCAAGGGCAGTTGGGTCATGGGAAAAGAATCCTCCAGAACATTGGTGAAGTCCCTGTGACCCCATACCTGGTCACTTCCAAGGGGGAAGACTCCGGACAATGCCACAGTGCCCTCATTTGGGCACTGCTGTCATTACACGGGTGACTGCTCTCCTAGATTAAATATTCAAAACTGCTATTGAGATAGTAAATAGACCTGGTAAAACCTTGAAAACATTGTCCATGTGATCCTTGTATTATTGCATTAAGTCTTATGTAATGGTAAAAGGGAGTGCATGTAAAATGGATAATCAGGAGGGAAGTTTCATGGTAACTGCAACATAATAAAACATTAGGATAATCTGTTTGGTATGGATGTGATCCAGTAAAATCAAGGAATCAGATGAGATACATTTCATACCAAATGGAGTTTAATAAACCATAGTTTCAGTAACTCAAGGGAAAACCTACATGTCCTCTCTTGGCAATCATCTCATTTTCCCAACTTAACAACCCCCAAGGGTGGGGGTCTAAATTCCAGATTTGACCACCCCTCCAGGTTGATTTATGGCACTGCCACCTGGTTTCAAATGTATGATTTGGCATAAAAGCAAGGGAGACAGACCAATCTGGGAAGATCGTATTCGACTTCCCACACAGCATATTGTATGTATATGTAAGTATCAGGAAGATCGTATTCGACTTCCCACACAACATGTCCTGGGTATGTATGCATGTTTGTATGTGTAGCAGGGGAAGACCATAACTGGCTTCCCGCACAGCACGTTCTATGTATGTGTAGCAACGGAAGATCGTAATCGGCTTTACATGGCATATTCTATACTCTTTGTTTGTGTGTAGCCAACGCAGGCTAGGTATGATGATTTACTCTATCTCTATCGATCTTTGGCCTAAGGTGCTCTGGTACAAAGTACACTTATGAGCAGCCCTATGCTTGAACATGGTGTTTGTTATCGACAATCCATGACCAGCACAGAAGTCCAATAACAAGATCGGGTTAAGATCGGGCAGGCCATTCCTCCCAATCACCCCGTTCCATGTTTCTCTGTCATTGCCCACGTAAGCGTTGAAGTCGCCCAGCAGAACTATGGAGTCTCTGGGTGGCACCCTTTCAGGATGCCACCCAGTGACTCCAAGAAGGCCGGATACTCTGAACTGCCGTTTGGTGCATAAGCAGAGCTTTCCCCCCAGCAACACGTAGTCGCAGAGAGGCAACCCTCTCGTTCCCCGGGTGGAACTCCAACACAGTGGCACTCAGGCGGTGGCTTGTGAGTATCCCCACACCCGCCCCGCGCCTCTCACCCTGAGCAACTCCAGAAAAGTACAGAGTCCAGCCCCTCTCCAGGAGTTTGGTTCCGGAACCAGTGCTGTGCGTGGAGGTGAGCCCAACTATATCTAGTTGGTACCGCTCCACCTCCCGCACTAGCTCTGGTTCCTTCCCCACCAGAGAGGTGACGTTCCACAACCCCAGAACCAGTCTGCGACGCCAAGGATCAGCAAGCCCAAATTAGGCCAAATTGTAAAAAGAAGAGAAGAATTAAAAAACTGTCTTGAAAATGAACTATAATAGAATATAGACACCTAATTGGATTTAAATTGCATGTGTGCGCCAGGAAGACAAAAAAAAAAAAACAGGTAAAGATAATTGTTTTCCACAAAAAGCTATTTTTATTTGAACATTTTGGATCTCTTGCTTGGTCAAAGCAAAATGTCCTTCACAACAGGATTGTCACAGAGCTGAGTAGATGTTGAAATGACAGTTATTCATAACAGAATTAACCACACGGAACCATGAAGGGCTCTAGTAATAAGCAGAATATCCAGATGATGGCCTTTCCTTCACAATACATGCTCTGACTGTAACAACAATCAAAATCTATTAAGATGCGCCCAAGGTTAAATGTGAAGATAATATTACAGGATTTCACAAAGGAGAGAAATACAGGGTAGATATGCATGTTTGAAGAGTATTGTAAAAACTTTTTTTTTTACATGGCAGTCAGAACTGTGGACATATCAAAAAAAGGAGAGAGAAAAAAACACTCAGATTAAAACTATTCCAAACCTTTACTCTAAATACACTAAGGCAAGTTAGTTAATATTTAAAAAGTTATTAAAAAAGAAAACAAAATAAGTAGAAAAAGCACTATCCACACATAACACACCTAAGCACCCACATATTCTTTTCTCAATAAAAATACACTTGTTACATTATAAGCATAGAACTAATAAAAAGGAATTATATTAAGCCCTTGTTATTTTGCTAATATTTAGATTTTTTTAAGAATATGTTTTAATCCTAAAAGGATACAGTTAAAGGCTTTGGTGTTGGTGTTGGCTGTATCTGATGTTATCAAAAAGGCAATTTACTAAACGTTAATTTTGCCAATCTGCAGAGATGGAAAAGGAGCACATTGCATTTGTTAACACACCTGCTTGGCAGTACTAGGACTGACAGTCCAGGAATCGTGCTTGTTGACTGTATGTCAACATATTCATTGTGAAAATGATATGATATGGCTGACTTATCAGATATTGGAAATAAAATGAATTTCATAGAAACAGACTTGCCAAAGTTATCAATAGCTTACTATCCTAAATAGCTAGCTACCCTGATAGCAAGCATAGCTAGCCAACAGCGACTCCCTATCCCACCCAGGAAGTTGGTACTGACCCTATCACTGATTGACTAGTATTGGCACCTACATGAATTGCCGAGGGCTAATTAATTTTTTTTCAGTGTCACCAATGGGGAGTGTGTTGTTTGTCCATAGATGTTATACCTGCTAGCAAATAGACTCACATTAAGGCTAATAAGAGTCCATTTGATGGGCTGTCTATCAAATTAAATATTCATTATAGAAAGAACATGACCACAGCCTGGCAGCTCTCCTCTTCAGAAATACTTTAGGTCAAAGATAAATGTACTGTATAGCCATTTATAGATTAGAAGTCAAGTCAAAAGAAGTCAGTCACAACAAGCATTTAGTCTTATATTTAGGCTTAAAATCTTATTTATGCTTTTTATTTATTTTTTAGATAGAAGAGACAAAACTACAGCCAATGAGGTGAGACCGTTAATTTCAGAGAAATTTCAAGATTTGCCAATGGGGTAAGAAAATTTCACTTTTTAAGTAAACATTTTTTAATTTGATAGGGGAAAAAATAAGATTTGAAGTCTCATTACAATAGAATGGCAGTCATTTTTGCAGTGATGAAGAAAGGTAGTTGCATAAGGGCTTTAACCCTTTCATGCACAACATTGGTCGAAGGTGACCCAACTTATTTTAGGTGACCCGAGTTCTTATTCTCTTTATCTTTGCATGGCTTGTGCATCAAAGGGTTAAGGTAAGGGGATGGTACACAGTGATCGGATGCCTGGAGGCTCAGCCCTCCCAGTTATGCCCATATACCTGCACTACTGTCCCATTTTCGGCTGTTTGGTCCTCTGCTGCCAAGAGGAGTTGTGGTCATAGTTTTGCATCCTCCCCCGCCCCCTACCTGCCAAAAGCTGCCAATCCTTTTCTACAGGGAGAGAGAGACAGGACTGCGTCAGACCCCTCTGATCCAGTTGCCCAGCACTACTGACACCACTGACCCCAGAACCATGGCAATGCTGGGTAATGGGCCAGAGCTGGCCTCTGAGCCGTAGTCAGACTGGTTCCGGTTGCCCAGGCCATTGGCATAGTAGATGCGCTGGCCCTCGGAGGAGGAGTCGTGGTGGTGGCTGTAGCCATGGCCGTAGCCATTGTGGTGCCTTCCCATGGAGCCCAGCCCATACCCCAGAGCAGCCCCGCCGACGGCCCCGGCGGCCCCGGCGGCTGCAGCCCCCACATTGGAGGAGCCACGGCTGTGGGAGGACGGGGACTTCGCAGCGGATAACCCCCATTTAGACCTGCTCTTGAATCTGGATCCGGATCCGATTCTGATTCCGCCCCCACGCCTGGATTGGACACCAGGGCACAGTGTTGCCACGAGCAACATGCCCGCCCACAGCAGGAGGAGCCTGCGGTGGCCAGTCATGACCGGAGCGTTCCTGGAAAGACACAAGCAGCTGGCGAGTAAGAGCAAGGCCTTCGGTTGAGCCGGCCAATCACGTGAGGTCAACACTGATGCATGTACTCAACAAAATTTCACAGAAGGCAATGAAATGAGATGTGACTATATCTGCATTGATATCAAAGTCATTTCAGATCAATAAACGCAAGAAATGAACCGACGTTCAAGTGAAAAGTGCCCATTATGTTCTGTGAGGAGTTATATGATATGGTATATTGAATTGACAGGTATATTTAAATTCCTTTCATGTACTGTACATATTGTATTTATTACAGTAAACAGCGCCTTCAGACCTTTTTGAACTATATCCAAACAGAACATCAGCAGGTCTTAAAAATGTCACAAATCTCTGTCCCAAACACGGGCAGGAATGATCGCCTCCATTCAGACCAGCATTAGAACCAATCACACTGCTCCGTAGAACCACCATGTGCCACTCTTTCTGTAACAAACAATGCAGCCACAAACAAAAACACACCACAGCGATATCTGCACAGCATAACCTAGATGTACGTCACGCCTTCGCAGTACTGCAGGTCTGGGATTTGTTTCACCGAACTATTAACTGACACTCCCCAATTAGTGCCCTGCGATCTGAAGACGTCACCACTGTATTGTGGTGTATGGTGAAATGCAGTAACCACATGGAATGGATTGAGGGATGATCTAATTGAGGTTCTTCATATTTGTCCATCAGTGTGCAAACAGACTCATCTATTGCTCACCAACAGTCCACATTTTGTACAAATGCGATTCAACAAAATCTGAACGAAGAATTCAATTTGAGTGCAAATGCTGATGGTTCCATTAAATTACAGAAATTCAAAAATAACAATCATAACCATAACATTTATTTGTATAGTGCCTTATCATACAAAAAACATCCCAAAGTGCTTTGCACATATAAAAATGATAAAACAAAAGAAGAAAATACATAGTTCCATATAAAGTAAATGTCAAATAAAATAAAATAAACATAATACATTTAAAGCAGATCTAAAAGCATGGGTCTTTTGGAAAAAATTTAATTAAATTAAACCAAGAATATCCACATTCCACAATTAGTCTTATTCATAAAGACTGTTGAGGATGAGAATGGAGCCTTTACCTGTTGTCGAGGTCCGTTATCTGGAGAAGACTCAAGCTTGCGGCGATGCCCGAGATCTGTGCTTCGGTTTGTACCAGGTCAGTGTGTCTCTCAGGGGTTTTGTTTGGATGACGTCGTCACTCCAGCTGCAGCAACCAATCCAAAGCGAGGTAGGACACGGGTGGGCATTCATCATATCCAGACCACCCTCGAGTGCCACTCCTCGCAGCTTCTGATTGGTTTAGAATTGATGACCATGACAAGACCGAGCTTAGCTCGCCTCCTACCCATCTCATTCTCCCTCCCTCCCTGCATCCCTCGCTTCCTGTACCTCCCTGTGCGGTGTCCTTCTTTGGCGGCGAGCGCACATGTTTGATGAAGACTGAGATTTCCTTACATGGGACGGAAATAAAAGGAACAGCAGCAGGAAAAAGAGCAGACCTGCTCCGATTGGCGAAACACCACAGACACTCTGGAGACTCCGCCAGACACGTTTATTACACTTGAATCAGCGTAACACTCAACAAGTCAAAAACATTCACAATTAAGGCATTGTCCTTACCATGGGAGAAATAAAAGGATGTGCCATTTCTCTGATTTAAAAAATACACCAACATACACAAATATTCATAATTTGATACAAAAAATGAAAATAACAGTCAGTCCTTTTAAAGCTACACAAACAACACAAGATGCGTGCACAAACACAATAGAAAATCTCAACATTTGGCCGTGAGCTCCACAGATGTCTTTGTATAGGTGGCTGCACCATATTACAAATTCTTTCAGTCCAAGAATGTTTTCAACTGAACTTCAACTGCTGCAATCAAAATAATAATATGCGTGGGTTGGTGTGCATTCATGCACTGTACACACACGCACTTCTTAAAAACAGGTCCTGATCTCTGGTCCTGCAGAGCTGTGGGGTTTGTTCCATTTGTTAAATTAGGACCCAATTTACACCTATGAGGCCTCTTTAATCGCTCATTTACTGTAAGTAACAATGCAGTAATTTCTCTATATATCCAGCTGTCTTTAGAATCTTTGTGGACCCATATTCGCAATAGTAATGTTTTTATTTTGTGCCATTGAAAAGTAGATGTAATGTGCTTAGCTAAATTTGGTCAGAAAATGAACCCCCATCCCCAAAAAAGTGTAATAGCGCGGGGAGCCTGTTCCATAGCTCAGTGGTAAGGTGAGGGTACCTAGTCCGTACCCTGACCTGATAGAGGCAGTTTGAGCCACACACAGGTGGACCGCTCCGCCAAAGTTTGCAACTGCTTCTCAATGATACAGCGAAGTGATTTGTACCTGAAAAAAGAGTGGAGGAGAGATACAAGAAAGAGGTGAAGATGAATCGCAGAGAGAAAGAGAGAGAGAGAGACTTAGCACATTTGTAAGATCTGGTAGGGCTACAGAATACATTTAGTTTCATGTATGTCTCCCCCTGATGGACAGAACATGGTTCTGCAGCCCTGAAGTTATGGCAAATGTACAACCATATTACAGGTATGCAATGCCTAGCAACTGAGTAGACACTAATATTAAACATACACATGGGAGCAGCCCAGTATACCATGCCATATGCATAAAATGTTTTTCTTTAGAAGCAGAAGTACAGTCCACAGGCACATCAAAGCGATTATGGGTTATGCAGGATTCGTTTTTAGATCCAAAATCGTTTTAGGGGCGACATGGCTCAGGCAGTAAGAGCAGTCGTCTGGCAGTCGGAGGGTTGCCGGTTCGATCCCCCGCCCGGGCTGTGTCGAAGTGTCCCTGAGCAAGACACCTAACCCCTAAATGCTCCTGACGAGCTGGTCGGTGCCTTGCATGGCAGCCAATTGCTGTTGGTGTGTGAGTGTGTGTATGAATGGGTGAATGAGAAGCATCAATTGTACAGCGCTTTGGATAAAGGCGCGTTATGAATGCCAACCATTTACCATTTAGATCCTCCCACGTTTGTTTTCTTTTTATCCTGAGAGTTTTTTTTTTTTTTGCACAGATATGTTTGTCTTTAATGCCTACTTTATTTACTAGGTCATTCACTTGGTCATTTCCTCTTTTGAGACTTTCCTGTTCCAGTAAATTAAAGGAAATTCATTCACACATCCTCAAAATGTGGAACGACTAATTAGAATTACACAGCATATCAGCACTACTCGTAGTCATGGTGATAAATGGTCTGCTGGCCAACCGTGATGTCATACTACTTCAAAGGGAAGCTTACCAGGTCCCTTATGCCAAGAGCAAAGACATGGCATCCTGAGTTACTCTTTCTAATCTAGTCCTTATGTTTCACTTGTGTATATTCTCTTGCAGAGGTAATGTCCTGACCCTCATAGATATCTATGGAATATGACTAGCAGTCTGCACTTTGTATTTTTGCAGTTTGCACAATGTAATTTTGTACTATCCATCCATCCATCCATCCATCCATTATCTTAACCCGCTGATCCTGAACAGGGTTGCAGGGGGCTGGAGGCTATCCCTGCATACATTGGGCGAAAGGCAGGAATACACCCTGGACAGGTCACCAGTCCATCGCAGGGCACAAACACCATTCACTCACACACTCATACCTACGGGCAATTTAGACTCTCCAATCAGCCTAACCTGCATGTCTTTGGACAGTGGGAGGAAACCGGAGTGCCCTGAGGATACCCACGCGAACACGGGGACAATATGCAAACTCCACACAGGGAGGCCCCGGCCAACCAGGATTCAAACCAGGACCTCCTTGCTGTGAGGTGGCAGTGCTACCCACTGCACCATCCGTGCCACCAATTTTGTACTAATACATACAATATATCTACTAACTCAATCTTACTGGCTGAGTAGCAACCATACTTCTCGTTTTTGAAGCCCTGTACCCTTCTAATGTGAGCTTTGAGAGAAAATCTTATGGCACGTCACACCAGTAGTTCATTGAAATACTGTGTGTGCGTGTTCAGGGCTCGGCTATGGGCAGAGAGGGACAAACCTTTTCCGGAGCTTCTGCACCTCCCTGTCCTCCTCCTCTCCCAGTTTGGTGATGAAACTCTGCAACACCGGCATCTCAAACTTGATGTACTGCGCCACCTGCAGGACAGGGATCGCATTACCGCGCTTACAAGTCACTCTGAGACCGAGGACAAGCTGAATGGACAGACACATTGGACCGGTCTGAGTCAAGCATTACATTACATGTTACTTAGCTGATGCTTTTATCCAAAGCAGCTTACAGGTGATTAGACAAATCAGGGGACAATCCCCCTTGAGTAATGTGGGGTTCAGGGCCTTGCTGAAGAGGCCACCAGCTGTGCTGAACTTTTCGTGGCTGCACCAGAGAACCACTCACCTCGTGGGTCCCAGTCATGTACCTTAACCACTATGCTACAGGTTGAGGAAGTGCTGAGAGAGGTTACAATAAAAAATAAAAAAAAGCCCCTGGTCTCAGAGGAAAAGCGGGTGAAAGTGTCTCACGTCGTAGGTGACCTCCTCTCCCAAGTCCTCCTCCATGAGGAAGACCCTGCAGACCTGCTCACACGGGCCCTGCAGCACACGGATGACCAGGGGGTGATCGCTGCGTTTCAGCTTCACTCGCTCTGGGAGAAACACACACACGCTGTTACACACTGCTAAACACACACACACACACACACACACACACACGCTGTTACACACTGCTAAACACACACACACACACACACCCGCTGATACATACTGCTAAACACTGCTAAACACACAGGCACACAGTGCAAACACACACACACACACACAGTTACACCCTGTTACACCCTGTTACATACTGCTAAACACACACACACACACACACACACACACACACTTACACCCTGTTACACACTGCTAAACACACACACATACACACACACACACACACGCTGTTACACACTGCTAAACACACACACACACACACCCGCTGTTACATACTGCTAAACACTGCTAAACACACAGGCACACAGTGCAAACACACACACACACACAGTTACACCCTGTTACACACTGCTAAACACACAGACACACGCTGTTACACACTGCTAAACACCTTTAAACACGCAGGCAGGCAGGCAGGCAGGCAGTGCAAACACACACACACACACACACACACACACACTTCTATCCAGCAGGCACTGACCACCACTGGTGTGTACAAGGTACAAGGTGAAGTCATCAGGGCTGTTCTCGATCTTAAATTTGCTGAGCAGCACACGCAGGACCTGAGGAGTCGTCATACAGCTGTTGATACGGACATTAGTCAGTGTGCCGTAAGCAGGGGTGAACACTGCTGTCTGAGAGAGAGAGAGAAAGAGAGAGAGAGAGGGAGAGGGGGGAGAGAGAGAGCGGGAGAGGGAGAGAGGGAGAGAGAGATTCATGATACCATTCTGAATAGTACAGAGTCGCGTACGCATTGTGTGCTGTTACCTTATGGTTGTAGTAGTGGCCGTTGATGGAAAAGCGATGGCGTCTGATTCGCCGCTGGTCGCTAGGTGATCGCCGGGCTCCCCGCCTCCACACGCCTGCGTCACTTTTAGTCCTCAGGAGCTGTGGGGATTCACCTCCTTTACCAGACAGACAGACAGACAGACAGACAAACAGACAAACAGACAAACAGACAGTGCGGTTTTCATAGGTGGAATACATGGGGTGAATAAGACTGCTTCTGAAGAATAGCAAAGAAAACACAAGCTTGCAGCATGGCCAATCACCCAATCATCATTCGCCACAGCCAACAAAAGCACCAAAACAAATTCCTCTCTCTCCGTCTCTCACCTGCTTCTCCTTCCTCCTTCACAGTGCTGGCATTTGATTGGCTCTCTGACTCTGTCACCTCAACGGTGGGCGGTGCTTGCTGGGAGCCCTCCTTACTGTGGATGGGAAGAGAGACCTATTAGAGCTCATTGTTATCTTCCCCATCATAATAACTCATGATCTCACGTTCATTCGTGAAATACTGCTGCTATACAGCATACCACTGGCATGGCAGGCTTTGTGGATTTCTGTATCCACAGCACATCCAGTAAAACACCACTAAATTGAATTGAAAGAGGGACGGGGTGGTGTGATTGAAAGCTACCAAAAACAAACATGAATGCACAGATATTCATACCCACTCTTGTTCACTAAAAGATAAGGCTGAGAGATTCAACCCTTTTCTGGACAGATATTATGCACACGATAGCACATAATGAGAAATGGGAAGAGCAGGAGTCTGGAATTCTATTCACAGTGCTGCTGGTGATTTTCCCGTACAGTTTGCCATTAGCCCCTGGCTCACCCCATCTCCCTCACTTCCTGTGTTCCGATTGCAAGCCAGCCACCCCATTTGAACCCTGACCTCTGAGCGTCCAGATTGCAGCCCGAGTGCCAGGATGTGGAGGCGGGAGGCGGCCTGATTCGCTCCTTGTCATCCTGCATCTGGAGCCTGATTGGTCGGCGCAGGCCCCAGGAGATGTTGAGCAGCCCCTCCACGATCAGCTCCCCCTCCTCCTGCGCTGGGCAGGACCAGCCACAACACAACACAACACAACTCAATACAACACTGTACAAGGCTGCCACTCAACAACAGCCACAGGAATACACCAGTTCTGCCATTCTGAGGTTCTGAAAGTCTATCCCCACCAGCTTCAGTTTGAAAGGTTACTGAGGCAAATATTGAAAGAATTTAGCAAATACAGTAGAAATTCAAATATAGTTATTTAGAACTTTAAGCTATCTGATCTTAACAACTGCTACTTGTACCATTACAAAAAAGGAGGTTGAGAGAGATACTAGAGTACAGATGACAGATTTTATTTAATCACTAGTTCATTACCATTATCCTCTACTTACTGGCTGTGTGACATGTCTCTACATGTATCTGTGATTTGGTAATATAATATTTCTGTTCTCTTGCCAATAAAGAAGTCTGAATTGGGAAGAAAAAAACGAATATGAGCAGGAGAGAGTGAAAGGAAGCAAGAGAGAGAGAGGGGGAGGGAGGGAGGAAGAGAGAGAATACACCATGCAAGAAAGGAAGCGAGGGAATAGCACAGGAAGAGAGAAGCCTCAGGCTCACCTCCCTGTGTCGGAGTTGGAGCGTCTGTCCCTCATAGTAAAGGTTGTACGTTTTCAGGTGTGACAGCAGAGTGTTCCTGCAACAGACAGAGCGACTATCAGCCCATCGGTCCCGGCACTGACCCAGTATTGGCTCCAGATCTACACTGAAAGGTCCCAAACACCGTTAGCAACAGGCATTGCTTTGCACTTCTGACATGTGCTTAAGTACTCATGCTGAGTGTGACAGAATCAGCTGAATCCCCACTGGTCAGCTTGTCCAGAGCGCTGTAGGAGGAAAAATGTTTTGTGGGAGATGACAGCCTGATAACTAAGGTACTGTACAGTACAGCACACAGGGCACTGTCCATTGGCAGTCACTTAAAAGCATTCAGCTGCTACATGCAATGCTGCACTAGATGCAGTGTACATGCAGTTATGTTTACACATTTTGATTACATAACTTATGTTATGAGCGGAGGGGGCCCCAGAAAATGTATTCCTTCATAAAATGAGATATGGGCCTGCCAGAAGCCTGATGAAGGCTGGGAAGGTTGCCAGATTGACCGCCAGGTGGGTGGCCAGGTTGGAAGCAGGGCTTACTTGCTGACGAATCTGTTCTCCCCGACCTGAACGGAGTCCTGTCCGTCAGCCATCCTCACTCAGCGGAAGCAGCATGGGCGGGGCTGGGGGAGAAGAGGGGCGGGGACAAACAGGCTGATTAACCAATAGCAGAGCTTGTGGAGGTCAAAGACAAAGGCCAGCTCAGAGAGTGGGGATATGCGGCTGTACAGCAGAGAGGGGTCTCATGACACCTCATGACTCTGGGGATAGACAAACCCAGCAGGACAAACACACATTGATCCACACACAGTCACACACATACACACACTCGCACACAGAGAGCAGATGGCTCACATGACTATAGTTATGGGGCAAAGGACTGCACCAGCTCAGAGAGCTGGTTTATAACACAGTAAGTAATGCAAACAGACAGACAGAGACACACGCACAAACTTCCGCAGCTATGTACACACATTAAGAAACATATAAAGTTTAGAGCAGGGAACAGGCGACTTCTCCAATCTTGACTCCTCATATAGTCAAGAGTGCATCAAACCACTATGTCAAGACTGGTCTGGTCTAGTCTCTCCTTCCACTCCAAGAGCCAGTTAGCCATTCCAAGCATTCCGATACCCCTCTCTCAAACACATTACATTTCATTACATTACAAGGCATTTAGCAGACGCTCTTATCCAGAGCGACATACAATGAAGTGCAGATCGAACACAGGAACAAGTGTGAAGAGGACCCTAGAGGACAGTAGGGTTCTGAGTCCTAGCATGACCATACAGAAACACACTGGCACCACATTATTCTTCCTCTTACTGTTCCGGAGTTCAGGAGACCTTATCCAGGGAGATGAGGCACATCTTAAATCTTTACACACGGTCGATGCGCATAGATGGCTGTTCACTGAAGCAATGCAGAATAAGGGCAATACTGAAGGGTGCAACAGCAGGACTCAGGCCACCCGCCCCACTCCTCTGCTTCCCTGAGCATAAACCTTTGGCTCCAGGCATCTCCCTGCCCTCCACACCTCCAGCCCTGGATCACACACGTTTCAAATTGTCAATCTCTTTACACGTCGGCAGAATTGAGGAAGTTATGCACGTGTAAAATGCTTTGGATTAAAAGCGTCTGCTAAATGACTAAAATGTGAATATAAACATGCTACTAACTGCCACACACCGCTGTATTAATTAAGAATGTTTGTTCTAAATATTGGTGAAGTTAGGTGTCGGTATTGTGTGGAAGTTTCACTGGTGTCATAAGAGTTTTTTTGTTCATTTAAACACAGTGCTTGACCCAGGTATGAACAGCACACTGGCCGAACACACTAACCCTAACCGCAGGGCTGCAGCTACAGGGGTGAACAGCCGAACGACTGCGTGTTCGACTCCACGGGGCCTGTAGGACACTGACCCTGCTTTAACTCTGGAGCCCTGCCAGACAGCTGTCTGTACACCACACTGCGCTACCGTTCCATTCGGCTGCGCTTCACTGCGTGTCTCTACAGTACTGATCCTCTGCAACAGGAAAGGCTGTCACTTGCCAGTGATGTCACATCCTGCCACTGGTAATAAGCTGCTGGTGTAAAGTTCTACAACAGCCAGGTCAATGAATCCATCACACAGAGTCACAGGCATTCTCAGGTGAAGAGCTACAATTCTGCTGAGCTTCGATACATCTGCTCCTCTACAATAGGAATCTCCACCGCCTACCAGTGACATCACATCCTGCTGAGAAATGTGAGAAATGCTAAGGCAGCCAGATGTTTATAAGGTCTCCAAAGGACATGATGAGGTAAACAATAAATGAGTGTGTGATGTCACGAGTTAAAGGAAGAGGGTCAAAATCTGAGGTAATTGATTAGTTGAACTGGAAACACAGCCAAAGTTTCTCTCAGAAAGATCCCTCTTGGAGATCCTCTCCTCCCCCTCACCCTCCCAGTGAGGCTCTTCCTTTTTGGCTGGGCTCACAGGGGAAGTAAAGGCTATTCGATAATCACAGACTTCCCCCTGCAGACCGTTACATGTGAAAGCACTGCATTTGAACACACTACATACACCCATTGACATAAACAGACAAATGTGCACAAACATAGAGGTATACGAATACATACACACACACACAACTGTACTCACAACACAACAAGGCAAAAACACAAGCACGTGCAAATATGGCACACACAAATATACAGGCACACAAGCTCACATGCAGAGACACACAAAGCCGCATGCACACACAAGAACACACAAGAACACACAAGAACACACAAAACGTATAGCAACTGTAAACGGTTCCATTTCAACACACGGTTCATACAATCAGAATGCACCGTTCATGGCAGTATTAAATATTAACACCAATCAAAACCAGCGCACACTACCGTGCTATGAATATTTCAGCACCTGCATCGGGTCCCGTCAGACACGTGCTCCGCGGAGCTGCAGTTTAACCCCTTACCATCCGCAGTCTCCTGTCCCCCACAATGCATCATCTACAGGCACTCTGTGAGCAACAGGACTGGGTTCCTCTCCATTTCAAATCAGTCCAGGAAATTCATTTCAAATTGAATATGTTTTCTGAATTGACAACATTGGAATTGAGAATGGACAATTTCATTACCTAACCCTAAGCAGGGTTCAGTTCCTTTTCAAGTCAGTGAATCCAGGATTTTAATTTCCCAAAATGCTCTATGTGGAATTTCTGAACGCTATTGGTCAGTGATTGGCTGAAAATTGGCGGAGGCGGGGCTTCCTCTGAGCCACAGGTCTGGGAAATCTCTAAGTCTTTGAATTATCTGCAGATGCAGACGCTGGCACAGGTTTGGTTCTCTGGCTCAGATAAGACATGGCTAGTATGAGTCTGTGGATAAACTGAAGTGAAATTAAACTGAACAACACTCACACACTCACTGACACACACACACACTCTCACACACTCTCACACACACTGCCTGTCGCTATCTTATGGTTGTAGTAGTGACCATTGATTGAGAACCGATGCAGACTCATTTGCTGAGAGAGATCGGGGGGGGGGGTGGGGGGTAGGGAGTTTCATACACTGGAGACACACTAATTATGAACACAGACACACTAACATAGCCAAAGTAAATACATATCTCTCTCTCTCTCTCTCTCTCTCTCTCACACACACACACACACACACACACACACACACACACACACACACAGTGACCACTTTATTAGGTAGACCTGTACATCAGCTTGTTAATGCAAATATTTAATCAGCCAATCATGTGGCAGCAACTAATGCATAAAAGCATGCAGGCGTGGTGAAGAAGTTCAGCTGTTTTTCAGACTGAATGTCAGAATGGGGAAGAAATGTGATCCAAGTGACTTTGACAGTGGAATGAGTGTTCATGCCAGACAGGGTGGTCTGAATATCTCAGAAATTCCTGATCTCCTGGGTTTGCAGAGAATGGAGTGAAAAACAAAAAACATCCAGTGAGCAGCAGTTCTGCAGACAAAAACATATATATATATGTATATATAAACACACACATGCACACGCACACACACACACACACACACACACACACACCTCAGCCGTGTGTCCAGTATTTGCTAGGAGAAAGTTTAAAGTAAAGTCTGACAAACATCTGGCCAGCAGCCTTCCTGCACAGTTTCCATCTGAAACTAGAGACATTGGAGGAGTTTACTGGAACCTGCCCCAGAAATAGAGCTTTCTCCAGGGGTATTGCTGCAGCTCGTTTTCAAAAGGCCAATCAGAGAGCACCAGGAGATTGTTCTGCCTCCCTGCGGACCTGCCCTCTACCCTCTCCTTTTGCCCTCTTCTCCCTCACGCTCCATCCATCACTCTCCCTCTTTCTCCTATCGACGCTCGTCCACTTCTGCCTCCATCCCCCCCCAACTCCGTTCTCCCTCACAATGCTCCCTCTGACATTCACATTTCCAGACACTCTCACCCAGAGCAACTAACAACTTCTGACACTGTATCCGTTTCTACAGCGTGGTACTTACTGAAGCAGACTATTTATTTTAAGGACAGTTTCCTCTCTGTTGCTCTCCATTTGACCTATTAATTTCCTGCTGTTGAATGCTGATCCTATCTCCCTCTCTCAGTCTGCGACCCCCTTCGCTCTCAGTACGATTCACTCACAACACTCTTCCGCCCTCCATCGATTTCTCTCAAATGCCACTCTTTTCAGCAGGAGTGAATGATTGTGATAGAATGACAGGGTGGCAGAAGCCTCTCTGGGCTAATTTACATCAACTACTACCCCTTTCATTCATAGCCAAGAAATTGAATTTCTATTAGATGCTTTAACAATATGAGGAAGACACAAACCACTAGCCATTAGGAGGGAGGAACTCAAAAATTGACAGAATGGTATGGTGATATAACGGTTAGGGAACTGGGCATGCAAATCACAGGCGGCAGGTTCCCTTTGACCAAGGTTCTTTGCCTGAACTGCTTCCGTTTAGAACTATAGTATGTGAACGACAGCAGACCATTGGCTGGGAGAGGGACCTAGCTGTTGTTGCCATGGTGACCCTCATAACAGTTGAGGATGCAGTGCCAGCAATCGAGTTGGGCTCTGCTGCTTTTTACTCGTTCGATGACCAGAAAGTTTAAATGCACTAATGGTCTGCTGAGCTGTTGGTTCAGTCAAACTGTGTAAAAAAAAAAAAACAACCTTAACATTTCATCACCACATCAGAAACCATTGTATTAATTAGTTTCCATGTTCCCAAACAACAATTACCATTAGAGGTCACACTGACCCAGAGAGATTCTGCACGGCTACATTTTCCACATAGTCTGTACACTTCTTGAAGAAATTCAGGTTAGAAATTTATTTCTTGTGGGATACAACAGGCCTGCCAATATTGCATACCATTCCATGTGGGGAGCCTGGGATTTGAATGAAAACCCTCCTGGTTAAAGCCGTAACCACGTTACGCAGCCAAAATAATAAAAGTAACAACTCTCTCCCCCTCCCCCATTATTATATAAAAAATATATAATAATAGTAATAATAATAATAATAATGATAATAATAATAATTAAAACAATACCTGAGAACGATTTGAGCCTTTGCACATTACTCTGTTGCAGTAAGATTATCTGATACCGGGGTGACCAACAGCTTCCATTTTCATTTTCATACATTTTTCATATAGGTTTCATATCTATAGAAAGGCTTGAGCTTAAATTTAGGAGAATCACAGCTCCTCCAATAGGTCTGAACTGCTCAGCTAGCATACCAAACTGTTGCATAAGCACTCAGCGATCAAGCTAACATCAAAGACTCAGCGAGCTCCTTACATTAAGTGTTCTATTTGATTTCCATAGCCGACAATATAAAAAGCCTGGACATTGACACTTGTCGAGATTAGCTACCTGTACGGCCTCGGCTCTGTAACATACAAAAATATGTTGAGTGTAATTTGGCCTTTGCAGATCAATGTGGATTTCCGTTTGCTCATCTTCAACGGAAATATTGGCACGCGCTATTACGTAAACCCGACAGCAATGTAAATCCAAAACAGTTGCGAACAACTTCTTGGTTAAATCTCAGTCAGATTTCCAGCACGGGTTACCGGTGTATTGACGCACGAGTCAGGCGATGGAAGGTATTCCTAGAACGGCAAATGTCTTCGCCCTGATTGATGGAAGAATTTGAAGAACCGAATCCCTCTACGTCCCCTCTGGATCACGCTGGCTATCGTAGACACGCTCCACGAAAAAACTTTCCACTTCCTTTGCGCAATTAATCAAAGCGTTGCTCTCTGGTGGGCGATAAAGCCACTATGCTATCAAACTATGCACAAGCAACGCACAGTACCAGCTGGTTTGAAGATACTGACTAAACTGATCAGCCTCAAACCTGAGTCCATCGTGTAACCGTTAACAGGTAAGCGTATAACTACCCCCCCCCCCCAACGTGAAACATGTTCTTCCACGTAAGTTACATAGAAGCATATATGTACAACACTTACTTGGATTTGTGGGCGATTTCCCCTTATAAAAATCGTAGTAATCGCGATGGGAGGGGTGCGAGCAGCAAGCGCGTCCCTGACGCGTGTCACCTCACTGGTGCCGTCAGCTTCTGGTGGCGTTCTGCTCGGTTCTGGTGCGCGCAAAGGACAGGAATCAGTGTGCGCGAGCCCCCCGAGCTATCAGCTGTACTGGGTTCCTCAAAGCACCATCAGCCAATCCGTGTCTCGCCTGACGCCCCTTTGTTTGTACCACTGCCCAACAAGAGTGGAGATAAAGCGACGGAAGGAACCGCGAAAACAATGCGCTCATTTGACACATATTGCTACATGTTGTTGGAACAATCAATGCGTGTCTCGACAAGAGTACTTAGGTATGCGTAAATTGGCCTGAATATGACATCAGGTCGACGCGAAAACTGCATTCTCGACAGATTTCTTGATAGAAAACGGGATTGTTACACGTTTTCTTTTGGAAATGCGCTACTCTGCAGCATGCACGGATAACATCGTCTTGTATATTTCCTGCGGTTTTACTCGTCCACATAGCAGGTAATTAAACTCATTTCCCATTTTTCTTATAATTTCCCAACCTCCTTACAAAGACATTACATTCGATTTTTATTTTATCCAATACACCGTTGACCTATACAGAAAGAAAAAGCTTAGACCAATATCCAAATATATGTATTTCCGACACTCGCTTTCATGGACACCATTCAATTGCAGGGGGTGTAACGTTTGCCCAGAGACCCATTTCGCCAGAATTCCCTTCACCTCAGGAGTCACAAAGTAAAGCAAGTTACTATTCACGACAGGAACTGCACAGTAAAACGGCTCCCCCACTGAGCTTAACCTAGAAATTGACACTCTTCACAGTTCACTACGTCATCGGTTTAATGGGGCGTCAGTGGTGTATAATGGTTTGGGAATTGGACTTGTACCGTTAAGAGAGGCGTTAAAAAATAATTGCTTTGCAGAATATCCAGTTGTGTGTACGAATGTAATCTGATTAGATCCATCAATTAAAAAATTAAAATTTTTGTTAGTTTTAGAGATTTGTACAGCTCTCTGGTACTGTGGACTCCAGCTGTGCACTGAACACATTACTCCAAGACAACAAACACACTGGAACAAGTTTTTACATGGTCAATAATGCAGTCAGAGTATATTAATTCTGTAGCATCTTTTATTAAATAGGTTTTCATTCATCATTGTCTGAATAAAACATTTGTTGCTACAGTTAGTATACACAATGTGTGTGGTCCAGGAATTTACAGCACGTTTCTGTAACATACATCTTCTATACATTTACGTTTCTTTTAAAGTGTCATATTCAATATTCTTTTCTCTTTACAAATTATCAATATGAAATTGAAAGCAACAATATAAAAATACTGTGGAACAAAAAAAAAAAAATCTACCAAGCAGACAAAATAATCGAAATTTCCACCAAACTACAGATTTGTTTTTTTACAAATAAGCCAACAGGACTCACTTTTTCTTAAATAGAGAAGTAACAGAGACAGATTTCTTCACAGAAAGTTGATTTGAAATGGTGATCTTCATCCCTGGTCCTGAACAGTCATGGGGTCTGTTGATACATATTACTCAGCTCTCGTCTTATCAATCAAAGCACAATTATACAGTTAACTTGCCTCACCTGGATTCCTGGGTCTGAACTGGTTGTTAATTTCAAGGTAAAAATAATAATAAATAAATATCAGCCTATGGCTTTCCAGGACCACAGATGAAGACCAATAGTTTAATGCACAGATGCATTTTTTCATACAAACATTAGAGTGTAAATATACATTTGATATATATTTATATTAAAAAAAAAAAATCAAATTCTTGCAAAATGAAAGAAAATGTCTTGTATATTGTATACATCTTTCCCTTCCAAATAACTGAAAGGATTTTTACATCTAGCCCACGATCCACCCGCCCTTCATCACTGCATCGGTCACCTCAGACTCCAGCAGAAGAGCAAGTAAAACTGCATCGACATTTGCCAATCCGGGACAGAATTCTGCTGCCTTTATCTCCAGACTTGCTGATTGGCTGCTTTACTCATGATTGACAAGAGCTGTAACTGAAGGTGGGAAAGTGGAGGGAACACATACAAGCCAATCGGAGACTGGAGGAGTCGCTTACAAATCAGTGCGACGACTATATGAAAGAGGGCTTGTTTAAGTGGGCAGCCAGCACCATTCCTGTATAAATATGCTAATACTTGAGTGTTTAAAAAGGCATGTAAAACAGAACAGATAATTTTACTACTAATATGAGAGTGAGGTTTCACAAACCTGAAAAGGGGGGGTGGGGGGGGCAGAGCTACTATGCGCTTGCCAATCACTGGCAGTTACAGTATCTCACTATCCAATCACTGTGATCCCAGCACACACTGGGCATAGTTACTTCACAATATCTTGCTGAACAAAATGGACTGTTGTTTGAACCTCAGAGTGTGTGTGTGTGTGTGCGTGCATGCGTGTGTGTGTGTGTAAGTATTTGTACGCACCTCTATAAGATAGTGCAAATGTATTTCCCTCCTCAACAGGCAAGCAAATGGATTTGAAACTTCAAAATATAAGCTATGCAATAAAAACACAGCTCTCAATGTATACAAAACCCCCCCATAATTTCCCACCGATTAGTTTCCATGCTGTAATGCAATATCCAAGATCTGTAGAATAGGGATGCACAATAATATCAGGATCACATTGGCATCAGTCAATAACTAGAAACAAACATTTTGGTATGCCGCATACATACAACAGAGAGGAGAGGCAATTGACGATGCTGTAAATTAAGAGTGATGGTCCTGGTCCTAGCTCAGTGATAGTCCTCTGAACCTCTTTTTATTTATGTTTAATTTATCATTTTTATCAGCTAAACTCACAAGCAAAACAGCACTCTGCTCAACAGCACAGTAGACATATTTTGTTATACAAATAAAGTGAGCAACATTTCCTTCATAAGTTGACATCACTACTTCCTCTCCTCCTCTAGATTCATGGATGAAAACAATCTGCTTCGGATGTGCCCACAGCTGTAGGGCCCTTGAGCAAGGCCCTTGTCCCCTTCTAGTCAATTGTAAGTCACTTTGGATAAAAGCTAAATAACAAATTATTTCATTGGGACGTCTCATTACCAAAGTGAAAGGATTTATCCAGCATCAACAACTCCCACCCATCGGATAATTCAATTCTGTGAGATGCACGGTGGTCAAGAGGATATCAGGTTGCCGAATGAACAGCTGCATCAATAACCAATTTGAAAAGGGCGCTGTTCAATATTCCTCTCAGTGGACCATACCAAGAGGCCGTCTGGCAAGACTGGGGCAAGGAGAAGAAAAGGACAGCAAACCAGTGCTTCAAGGACCGACCAATGACTGTGCTCCCTCAAATACTCAAAACTGGTGATTGGGTGTCTTTGAAACCGATGGCTACAGCAACACGGGACATGTGACGTAACAGATCCCGACGTACAGTACGGCTTCATGGTTACAGTCTCTACGGAGCGTGCAGGAGTGATGTCATCCTGCCAGGCTGCACTGCCCCCTTCAGCCAATCAAAGACAGGAGGTCAGGGTGGGGGAGCAATCACCTGGCTGGTAGCGTGTAGATCACCCGACTGACTCAAGGTCAGCTCAACTGGCTGTTCCCCTGCTGCCCAGGAGGAGGGGAACAGATTTTATTTTGGTGCAATGTCTCTTCCAGCTCTGAGACAGTCAATGCCTGCCGCATTTACATTTTACATTTACATTTTTGTCATTTGGCAGACACTTTTAATCCAAAGCAATTTACGAGTGCATAGGTTCTACCACAAGTCAAAGCATCACATCCAGAACTAGGAAAATACACATGCAATTTTAGGATAGGGATAGGGATATCAGAAAGAAGGGCGGGGAAAATCAGGAGGGAGGACTAAGGTAGAGTTTGAAAAGGTGTGTTTTGAGTCTGCGTCGAAATAGGGGGATGGATTCTGCTGTCCTGACAGTGGTAGGCAAGTCATTCCACCACTGAGGAAACAGAACGGAAAACAGGCGTGAACGTGCAGCTCGACCGCCAGGTGCATGTAGAGAGGGAACATTTGCCACAAGATTATATAAAATTAAATAAAAAAGATAAAATAACAGCTTCAAACCTTATTTTGACCAAAAGATTGTACAGTACAATGGAGAACATTATGTACTATAGAAAATAAAAAATTATAAATATATATTTTTTAAGATGTGCATTAGTAAAAACCATTTTATTGTTATGGTGATAGGGAAAACCAGAACAATATTCTTTCGGGTTTTCCGGGAGACAGCTGTATAAAATCAGCTCAAGCCCCTTCTGATATCCAGTTATTCTATTCCCCAGTGAACTCCAATAGTCCAGTGAACCATAGTGAAGACGGTTAAACTGAAATCGTCCAATACAGCTCTTTGTCTTATTTGGTTTTGTATTCATTGTATTCATTGATTCATTCCATATTGTTTGTAGGTGCATATCCAAATTTTCAGACCTGAAACTGAGACACATTGAAGCGCCTGTTATGTACTTGATCAGGCCGCACATTTTGGGTTACGCTGTCAAATAAAAGTATAGATTAAAACCACTGTTTTAACCTTAGGCAACTGTGGAATAGACTAATCCCTAACCAAATGAAGCTGTTTGTCACTAGGACACCATAATGCTATTTTCTAACCGTATAAATGATTGAAATTAATGACTTAATGATTATTTGTACTCATGAAATTCATACAACAGCCTTTTTAATTTTGAGCTTCTAACTAGTGTCAAATGCTAATTGTTTTTTAAATGTATTTTAAAAAATGTATTTTACCGCAAGTATTATTCAGATGTGATGCTGTCTGATTTTTAGAACCTACTTCCTGTGGGCAATATGCCATGGAGCTGCAGCCAAAGGCAGTGGTTAAGGTACATGACTGGGACACGCCAGGTTGGTGGTTCGATCCCCAGTGTAGCCACAATAAGATCCTTACACCTGTTGCACCCTTGAGCAAGGCCCTTAACCCTGCATTGCTCCAGGAGAGCTTAGTCTAATCAACTGTATGTCGCTCTGGATAAGAGCGTCTGCCAAATGCCATTAATGTAATGTAATGTAATATCTGAGGTCAAACAGTTTAGCGTGGGAATTAAGTAAAATACTGGCGCTAATTTTACACACACAAACTGCTGCTCTTCGGGTCTTTCTCATGAGACACATTTTGGCATACAAGAGAGGACAGCAAGTCCAGGTCTATAAGCCAAAGGAAGGTCTGAGTACAGGTCCTGGCTTCTTTTCCACCATTCCATTTGGCAAGGGGGATCAAGAGAACCGACACCCCCACCGGGAGTAATCATAAACAAAAGAACCTAGCTTTCTAGAGCAATTTGAAACAGAAAACATGGAACAGAGAATGGCACCCTGTGACATCCCAATGATGCTCACAATGAAGAATGTCACCCTGTGACATCACAATGATGCTCACAATGGAGAATGTCAACCTGTGACATCACAATGATGCTCACAATGGAGAATGTCACCCTGTGACATCACAATGATGCTTAGAATGGAGAATGTCACCCTTTGACATCACAATGATTCTTAGAATGGAGAATTTTATACTGTGACATCATGATGATGCTTAGAATGAAGAATTTTACCCTGTGACATCACAATTATGCTTAGAATGGAGAATGCCACCCTGTGATGTCGTTAGTCTGTAGTATGAGAGCTCAGCTAGCTAAATGACACCCAATCACCAATCACTACAACAATAGCACTTCTGGGACTCTCTCCCCCTCTAAACTTGAGAGCACTTTTGATAACTACAAAATCAAAACTATTATTTAGATTGTATTTCCCCAGATATTTTTCAGTCAATGCCAACTAATTGCACATGAATCTGCATTCAGCACTTCAACCAACTTCAACAGAATTTAGAAGTTGATGGACTAACTGCTTTCACAACATCCATTACGAAAGCCCAATACGGCAATTACATTAAAAGTACTGCGAGTAGCACTAATGAGCACATGGCCATTGTACGGTTGGTCATCGCAGTCAACTTATTATGAACACTCAGGCAGTGCTGCATTTTCAGAACAACAAATCTCCAAGGAAAAACGCAAACTGTAGCAAAGAAGACCAAATAATGTGCAAAATTGAGGTTAAAGAATTTACGAGACAGGGCGCTTCCACACAGAAACCAGGGAAGAGAATCCAAAAAAAACAACACATCCAGAGCGAGGAGAAGAACAGTAACACCGATCGCAATGACCATCGTAAACACGCAATCGCTGGTTCTCACTTCAGCTTCAGGGTCTGACTGTGAGCTTGGTTCTAATATCGACACTACAGTACGTGACGGCCCACTTGTGAAGGCGTGCAGAGGGAGGTGTGAAGGAGGGTATAACGCAGTGTTGATGCGTTTCTGTGCATTCCATCTGGGGCAATAAGGAGTGCAAAAAAACACGTAGGGCAATAACATTGCATTTCACTGCAATTTGCAGAAGCCACTTGCATCAGCATATCCTTGCCACAGGCATGCATTCAGTATAAGTGTGATTATGTGTGTGCGAGTGATCGTTCATGAAAACATCTGCGGTTCATTCTCTGATCTCAGGAACAGCTTGCTTAGTCTCTTGTTGGCGGGAGCATTCAGAGGCAGTCTCCCGAATCCCTCACACGGCAGAAGCAGTGCGGCCCAGACACAAACTGAAGCTCTGGGCCACAGTCGACTGCGTCTGGGCCAGGCGGCAGTGGAGCTGCGTCGGCTCGGAGCGACAGTTCAGACACAGCGCAACGCAGCTCCACCGTGGGAGAATAGCGCCGTGCCGTTATTCTTAAGGCAGCGTCGTCAGGGCAGTCCTCTGAACACGTCTACCCGCTTGGAGCTCGCCTTTCAGTAAAAGCTTGCGTTTTGCGTTTTCTCTGAGCTGGCCCTGGTGACACTGAGAAACCAACACTCTACACACGGCACAAAAACAAAGTTCCCAGGGTGCTTCTGGGCGCCAACTTGACCTTTACAGTCCTTCAGAGCGAACATTCCTTCAGCAACGTTGCAGTTTTGCCCATTTCAGTACACAGTTCACTGCTCTACCAGCTCACTGCACAAAATGTAGTGTGACATCGGCTGACACGCATGCATTTCAGAGAATTTAACCGAGGAAAATGAAAAAAAGACCTTTTTTTCAAGGCCTTTAAAACTAGGACCGTGATATTCAGTCAGATACAGCCAAGGAGACAAAAAAGCCACTGGCACAAAAAAAGAACAGTCCCACATTGGCGCCATGGTAACATCAAAGATGGCGGAGAGAAGAGGGGAACTGTCGAACACCAAAAACAACAACAAAAAAAAACAGCACAAAAACTTGGAATGTCCTGTGTATTTGGCATCACCCTGCCCCTGCCCCCAGCAGAGCCCCCTCCCTCCCAGCTATACGCTGCTCTGGCCCCCAGCAGAGCCCCCCCCCTCCCTCCCAGCTATACGCTGCTCTGGCCCCCAGCAGAGCCCCCCCCCCTCCCTCCCAGCTATACGCTGCTCTGGCCCCCAGCAGAGCCCCCCCCCCCCCTCCTCCCTCCCAGCTATACGCTGCTCTGGCCCCCAGC
This sequence comes from Conger conger, assembly GCF_963514075.1. Classification (NCBI taxonomy): domain Eukaryota; kingdom Metazoa; phylum Chordata; class Actinopteri; order Anguilliformes; family Congridae; genus Conger; species Conger conger. Next base: position 30,145,786 of record NC_083771.1, read on the forward strand.
GGAGTCCGCGTCTCCCCGCTCCACGCCCTGGCAGGCTCCGCGCGGGCCCCTCCAGCGGTACCCTGTGAAGGTGGGGCTGATGGGGAGGTGCTGGAAGACCCGGTGCCTGCGCAGGAAGTCCATGCCGAACGGCAGGTCGTAGGAGCGAGGCCCCCCCAGCTCCGTCCCCCCGGGGCCCGACCCCAGCTTCAGCTTCCTGATCCCACGCTCCTCTGCAGTGCCTGCAGGAGGGGGAGAGTCACTGTCAGCACTGCTGCTGCTCACAAACACGTGAGCTACAATAACACATATACATGAATACTGGGAGGGAGAGAAAGAGGGAGAGAGAGGGAGACGGAGAAGGAGGTCAGGGCTTGGTGTGTGGATGTACCTCTGAGCGTGTGCTTAGACCTCCGTGTCTGTGTGTAATATGAACGTGCACCTCTGCGCGCCTCTGTGTCGCGTGCGTCCAGAGACTACAGCACAAGGTCAGGACGATAGACTGCAGTTAAATATGGACCAAGCGCCTGTTATGTCACCCACAGACTATCCATGAGCTCGTGAAAAGCGCTTAGAAGCCTGGGAAGTGAAATGTATCAGCGCTGCCATGTTGTTCAGTTTGGAGCCAGAGACTGTGCAGTAGGGAAGCCGATGTGGAGAGAGAGGCCCCTGATTTGCCCACAAAGCTGTATTGTCCTAATAAAACAATAGCTTAAAGAAAATCAGCACAAGGGAAGGCATAACATGAAGACAAAAAACACAACTACATTTTCTTGTTGGGAAAAAATGATTGACTTAGTATTTTACATGTGGGTCTGAATGACAACCGCAGGGGTGCTAGTGAGTCTCCAAGCATGACCAGTAAATGTGCTTGGTCAGGACACACTCACCTGGAATAGTGTTATCCAACACGAACGCAACTGAACCGCCAACAAACATGGCCGTCGTCAGGAGGACATTGAGCACTTGGTCAATACTGACGATGCCTACAAGAGAGAAAAGGGGGATTAGTGTGTGAATCTGAGCACACCACTAGGAGGCAGTATTTCCCCACAGATGAAACGGAAAAGTAGCGCAGATGCATCTTCCGTTTCCCTAGACACACAGCATGTTACAGCTGTACGGCTTAAATACGATTGGAGGATTTCCAAGCAGGGGCAAAAAAAGTAAACTTAAAATAGTAAAAACATAAAATAAACAAACAAACAGCTAAGGCTAGCTGTTAGCAAGACTGTGGTCAATCCCATCCCAATTCATGAGGAAACAATCGGGGGGGAGAAAAAAACCCCATAAATGAACGTGGCAATTTAATTGGCTGAATCCCTACCTGAACCGGCAGAACTGAACTGAAGTGAAATGAGCCCCTAACCCCGCTCCCCTCTCCGTACCTGTGACCAGGGGGTTCTGCCGCAGGTAGCTGGGCAGCATGAGGCCGAAGAAGATGGAGAAGCCCAGGACGAAGAGGTTGCGGGAGGAGTTGAGGTCGATGAACTGCAGGTTGGAGAGGCCCACGGCGGTGATCATGCCGAACAGCGTGCAGAAGAGCGCCCCCAGCACGGGGTCTGGGAGCGAGGCGAACAGCGCGCTGAACTTCCCCACCAGGCCCAGGAGCACCATCAGCGCTGCCCCGTACTGGATCACCCGCCGGCTGCCCACCTGCACGCACACACGGGGCTCATATTTTGCTCAGGTAGCAGGTTTGAGAGCAGCAGTTACTTGGCTATACAAACAGATAATACTGTATGCATTTAAAGGCGTTACCTTGGTGATGCCCAGCACTCCGATGTTGGGGCTGGACGATGTGGAGCCGTTGCCCGTCCCAAACACACCGTCCAGCACACAGGACAGCCCCTCTATGAAGATCCCCCTGGGGGACAGAGAAGGGTGGGGAGGCACAGTAAGAGTTACCTTTTAGTGCAACTACACCCCACCGCTCAGCGGCCTACAAGAGCAGGCTGATCCACAACATCCAAGAAGACCTTAAAATGCCTTCTTCAGTTTCTTCTGCGGTGCTAATCATTAGCGAGTAAGTGCATTATATGTAGGTACATTAGGCCTACATTATGCACTATTTTTCAACTAGATGCTGTAACTGTACATCCTTGTTCTTATTGTTCCAATGCAAGTCTCTTAGAGAACAATGGCTGCAGTACCTGTTGATAGCATGCACGGGTGGCGGGGGGGCGCCAGAGAGGCGGGCGCAGGCGTAGTAATCCCCGATGGACTCGATGATGCTGCTCACCACCGCGCTCATCATGCCTATCACCCCCGCTGCTGACACGGTGGGCAGGCCCCACTGAACTGTGGGTAAAAACCACACACAGAGAGCTGGCACTCGCTCAAGCACAACACTGCCAGACCAGCTACGGGTCTCAACGAATCCTTCAAATCGTGCAATACTGTTACCAACAGGTCTGAGTCAGTGAATCACTGAAATAGCACAGAACTGTTAGCAATAGGATTGAATTAGTCAGGCGTGCCAAACTCCAGTCTGGAGAACTGCAGTGTCTGCAGGTATCTCAGCACGGTGCCCCACAGGGCCGGCGCTCACTCAAACGAGGGTGGCTCCCTAAAGCACTCACAGGGGTAGGGCACTTTGAACCAGGGGGCCGCGGCGAGGATGCCCTGCCGAGCGTCCGTGCGGGCGTAGAACCCGTACTGCTCCTTCTGCGGCGGGAAGATGTCCGTCACCGTGAAGATGAAGCACAGCAGCCATGACACCAGGATCGCCATGATGATCTGAGAGAGAGAGAGAGAGAGGGAGAGAGAGGGAGAGAGGGAGAGAGAGAAAGAGAGGGAGGGAGAGAGGGGGAGAGAGGGAGAGAGAAAGAGAGAGAGAAAAAGAGAAAGAGAGAGAGAAGGAGAGAGAAAGAGGGAGTGGGGGGTGGAAAGCGAGGGGGAGAGAGATAGAAAGATGGAAAGAGAGCAGGAGTGAGTGAGAAAGAGAAAAAGAGGGAGAGAGGACAGGGGAGAAAGAGAATACAGATAAATACGGTGTTAGTCCCCATAATCACAGTCACCAACTACAGACGTCTATGTACGACTGACACACAGGGGTGATGACAAGAAGGGCAAGCAAGCACACCCCCCCCCCCCATGACTCACCGGAAACATCTTGAAGAGCTGCAGGCGGTAGGAGGTCCAGCCCTTCTTGGACTTGTAGATGGGGAGTGGCAGCTGAACATTGCGTGCGTACTGGGAGAACAGCAGCACCAGGAATATGGTCCTGCAGAGATATGATGGGTCATTCGCTTCTGTATGGCTCTGCAGATATATTACTACCGAGAATACTGTTACTTTACTCGTTTGGTAAGATGCCCTTATCCTGAACTTATGACTGAAGTTACCATAATGTATTTAAAACCAGGACCCTGAGCTTTTCACTGAAGTTACCGTAATGTATGTAAAAGAATTGCTCCTGGGCTTATGACTGAAGTTACCGTAATGTCTGTAAAAGCAGGACCCTGAGCTGATGACTGAAGTTACCGTAATGTCTGTAAAAGCATGACCCTGAGCTGATGACTGAAGTTACCGTAATGTCTGTAAAAGCAAGGCTCCACTCACAGCATGGCGATGCCCCAGTGCTTCCCTGCTCTCTCCCCAGCAGCCTGGAAGCCGGACAGGCCGATGAGGGCCACAGTGGGGGTGATGGTGAGGGGCCCGATGTACTTGAGCAGGATGCCGGGGAGCCCCAGGGCCCCGATGCACACCTCGATCAGGGACGACACGATGATGGCCCCCTGGATCTGGGACGGGGGTGAAAATGAAGGTGTTGTGATAAGACTGCAATCCCAAAAACATGACCTAACCTGACCCATGCCCTCGTGCCCCAGATCCTTTGTCTGTACTCCCTGGATAAAGTATCTCTCGTTCCCTCACACCAACACAAACATTACAAAACAGAGAACATGCTCAAGTCTTACAGTACATGTTTGCGCAATGTCACAGGAAGTGGCTTATGGCACGGTCGACAGTGCAGTGAGTCAGAAGTGGCTTATGGCACGGTCCACAGCGCAGTGAGTCAGAAGCACGGGGAATGACCTCCCGTCTCCTCCCCCTCTCATTTTCTCCCTCTCTCCCCACCTCACTTCCTCCTCTCTCTTTTCTCTTCCTCCTCCTGTCCACTCTTCTCTACCGTCTCATCTTGGTTCTCTCCTCTCCCCTCTCTTCCTTACCTCCCGAATCCGTGGATACCAGATGTGCTCTGTGTGCAAGAGCTCTGTACTGTTGAACTCCGGGACAGCTGAAAACAAGAAAAAAAAAAGGAAGAGTTACAGTTCAGTCTGATTTCCCAGATCCCCCTGCGCATGTGTGTGCGGCGATGCATATGGGATGATATACAAAGGTTTTGCACTACACTTGTGCGATTAGTGTGCGTGTCAGATTTACCAGTAGCGTTACACTTCCACTTATCCAGGGACAGAATGGCACGGGCAGGAGCCAGAAATGCAAATGCACTGGCCTGGAACAGGGGGAGCCTGGAGAGAGAGAGGGAGGTGGGGAAAAGGGGAGAGAGCAATCAGGAGCAAAAAAAAGAAAGATAGGGATGTAGAGAGGAAAAGAAGGAGAAAGGGTGAGAAAGGGGGAAACTATTCATTTCATAACATAAGCAGTTGAATGCTGTGCATTTTCATCTTCAGTGCGATCAGTATATCCCAGTTATCATACTAAAACCGGGGTGTCAAACTCCAGTCCTGGTGGGCCGCAGTGTCTGCTGGTTTTTGGTGTGTTTCAGCACGAAATATACATTTTCCTTGGCTAAGTCTTTCATTGGCTAAAGAGGCCACACACCTTGTTCTCAAGGCCTTAATGGGCTGCTGATTAAAAGGAAAGCACAAATACCTGCAGGCACTGCGGCCCTCCAGGACTGGAGTTTGACACCCCTGCACTAAAAGAAGAGGCCAGGCTGAGCTCTGTGGTGCTATACTGCATGCTAGCCACATGGTGGCAGCACAAACTGCCCAGAGAGCCAGACTTGGTTGGCATGGCGACGGTAGAGGCGCGGATGGAGGGAGAAAGGTCATGGGTATCAGCCTTTCAGAGCACCAGAGATCTCTGCCAGTCAGAGAGCTTTCAGCCAGGGAGCTCAGCTGATGCACCACAGATCTCTGCCAGTCCTTCAGCCAGAGAGCTCAGCAGATGGACTGAAGGCTGTATTTAGAAAATAGGCTGTTCTCCAAAAGTGCCAACGAAACCAGAGAATGCAGAACCGGGATAGCTAGAAACAAACACCGAAAGAAAAAGAAGAAAGAGAAAATACCAAAGAGGAAGAAGCATGGTTTCACGGAAAGGAAAAATGAAGTCAGTTGCCGTCATTGACGAAAGGGCCGTAAGTCTCACTCAGTCTCAGTCCATCTCTCTCCTCGTCCCACACAACTCCAGGTCACCAGCGTGGCTGAAAAGCTAACCGAAAGGTTCCCCTTTCGACCCGGAGCCACGGCCTCCCCTGACCCCACGCTCCCAGACCTGTGGTCCAGCCAGCAGGCCATCTGCGAATGCAGACTGTCTATTTTCAGTCTGGAGGTGGAAGATCACACCGAATCGACAACCACACAATCCTCCCGCTTACTAGAATGAGTCGGCAAAAATGAACAAAACAGTCTGTCCAACCCTTTATCTTCCTCCCTCCCTCTCTCTTTCCAGATTCACCCTCTTTGGGTTCACTAAAATGGCTTCAAGGTGCAAAATGCACGATGCAAGTGTTGCAGCACCACAGCGAGAGACAGCCAGGCTCTTTTAGTGCTCCAGTGCTGTACCAAAGCAGCAGTGTCCTGTAGACTTCACAACTGAAATGAGCCTGACTTGTAAACTTTCAGGTCAGAGGCCATGGAAAACACAAACACACACATACAGTGATGGAAAGGCTACCGTGGGGCATCTTGACCTGCTCCTTACTGCCGAAATATGAAAAACAACCTCGGGCAGAACCAGACCTGAGCGGGCCACATGGCAGGCGGTTTCTCTTCCTCGCTACGTTAGAAACATAAATACACTTTAATGATGAAACGGGAGACTGCCAGAGCGAGCCGGCCAATTTGCCTACATTCCGGAGAACATCCGATGCTACGTCAACCTTCATCCAGAACATCCCAAGGGCCTGCTTGCACTGCGAGCCCTGGGGGATATCCATGAGGATACAGAACAGCCCGACATGTAAAAACGCAACTGAGCTGACCAACGGCCCGTGCCAAAAACGGCCACAGATACAGCACTGTGTCAAATACTGCCAAAGACACAGCACCGTGTCAAATACTGCCAAAGACACAGCACCGTGTCAAATACTGCCAAAGACACAGCACCATGTCAAAAACTGCCAAAGACACAGCACCGTGTCAAAAAACTCTGAACCAGCCGTCAAAGAAAGCATTCTCAGGAGGAAGTGGGATTTGCTAAATGGAGCTTTGATGCCACACTAGGGCTGCACGATATGAGGAAAATATGCGATAGTGTCGTCGAATATGATGGTATGACTTGCAATAAATAATTTTATGCACAGTTTTAATGTCTTTCTGCTTTAGGTGCACTGCCACCGTAGACCTCAGACAACGAATAGCATATGCGGACTGAATAAGAAAAAGTACATTATTTCCAAATCCAATATGCATTTATTGAACAGATTGCACATGAACCGCCAAACAATTTAATAGAGCATCAATTGAAATGAACAGTATTCATTGCAGTTCAAGCAGCATGCGTTTATCTTGCATGTTCCTATCTCGATAAATATACCATGACCTGCATCGAGCGAGAGAGCAAGCTGGAGGACCAGTGTCCACACGGTTGTGTGCGGGCGTGTTCTTCTGCCCCTCAACCACCCCCGTGTTCCCCGCTGAGCACAGAGCATTGCCCCAAAAGCCTGGGGTGGAGGAGCAGGAAGACCCCTTCTCAACCACCCAACATAACAACCCCGCTAAACTGAAGCAAATAACAGTAGGAATAAATGTAAATATATTTTCAGATGTACAGGACTGTCCCAAGTCCTTAGGGAAATAATATTCAAAGATATTCCGGGGACGGTTGAAGACACACAGGTGCTCAAAGGACATGGAAACACGATGAGCGCTAAAAGAGGAAGCTCTCAGTCAGAAAGAAACCAGCAAGTTTCCTGCGGAGGAGAAAAAAATGAAACGAAAGATTAAAACAAACCAGGACAGACTGAAAAAGTGAAGAACCAGGACTGGAGTTTGACACCTGTGATATAGAACATATATAACAACAAGATGCTGCTGATGGAGAGGCAGGTCACAGCTCGCTGATGAAGTAAAGCTCAGTGAACTACAGGCGATTCTTCAGGGCCAGGTCGCTTAGCAGAATGAGGGGGCATAAAAGGAAATTGGAAAAGGATAAATTCTGAGCAGATATTAGGAAAAAGAAATTCCCCACCCAGAGTGAGGAATATCTTGCCAGGACATGTAGTGGAGGCAGAAACACTGGGGGTTTAAAGACCAGGCTTGATACAGACATGGTGCTAGATGCAATTTAGCTTTCAGGCAGACTAAGCAGTAGGTACACGTTACTGGTAGGAAAACGCAAGCATTGGTGGGCTGAGTGACTTGTTCTCACCATTATGTTATGTTATGATATGATATGTGATGTTATATACTCACAAGGCAGGTTGGTAATACAGGTCAAATGCAGTTTAAATGCAGTTTAGAACGTCACCAGTGAGACTGCGAAAACAGCCAATTACTGCCACATCATTGCTAATGAGCTTTCAGCAGCATTAGGCTGCTCGGTTGGGTTAGTAACCCAGGGTAACAGCATGAGTCACCTTGCATTAATAACCCTGGGGAGTAAGCTCAGTGAGTAGTAACATTTGATAGGTGGAGTAAGGGCAGGTGGGTTACTGACATTAGTCAGCTCTGTTGGGTTAGTGGCAATAGTCAGCTCTTTTGGGTTAGTGGCATTAGTCAGCTCTTTTGGGTTAGTGGCATTAGTCAGCTCTTTTG